>NC_081216.1:21528232-21758232 GCF_902713425.1 Acipenser ruthenus | reverse complement strand
CACTTGTCAAGGATGATTTCTTTTTTTTGCCAGGCACACGGTAAAAAAATGAAACCAGTTTTAAACCAGTATCATAGAAACCAAGAATAAAGCTGCATTGTGACAGTGTTTACATTATCGATACATTTCCTTACAAGCATCCCTCCAGCTCTCCTCCGTTCCACTGCAGATGCTGTTCTTCCTGAACGGGGTCTATTATGGGTTTTATTTCCTAGCCACGCTGCTGATGGTAATATATAAAAGTAAGTTTCACACTCACCTGTCTTGTTAGAATAAATGGGGCAAAGAAATCCTCTGTTATTGTATGTCTGAGGCAATGGTTAAAATCCTATCAAAAGAAATCCTGTGTGATTGCCTGTCTGTCTGTCTGTCTGAGGCAATGGTTAAAATCCTATCAAAGAAATCCTGTGTGATTGCCTGTCTGTCTGTCTGTCTGAGGCAGTGTTTAAAATCCTATCAAAGAAATCCTGTGTGATTGTCTGTCTGTCTGTCTGAGGCGGTGGTTAAAATCCTATCAAATAAATCCTGTGTGATTGTCTGTCTGTCTGTCTGTCTGAGGCAGTGGTCAAAATCCTATCAAAAGAAATCCTGTGTGATTGTCTGTCTGTCTGAGGCAGTGGTTAAAATCCTATCAAAAGAAATCCTGTGTGATTGTCTGTCTGTCTGTCTGAGGCAGTGGTCAAAATCCTATCAAAGAAATCCTGTGTGATTGTCTGTCTGTCTCAGGTAATTATTATATTGTATCATTCTAGAGGTATGTGCCAATTGTATCGTGATACAAGACGGAACACACAACAGCAGGGCTCACTGTACAGTAGTGCACCAAGCGTGCTTTTTAGTTGGTATGAATACATACACTCTCTGACTCATTGGATTTTTGTCTTTTAACAAAAGAGTCATCATTAAATGTTCATTTGACCCTATTGTGCGTCATACAAGCAGCCCATCAGGATCATCACAGGTCGTGATACATATTGTGTCGTGACCTGTATATTGTGAGATGCACTGTATCGTGACAGTAGAATATCATTACAACCCCTAATAACCTTGTTGGTGTCCTGTGTTTCAGGTCAGGTATTAAGCTACCCAGATGGGAACCTGGCACTGGACTTGGCTTTGCTGTTCATCATGGCAATTCTGGAGGCCATCAGGCTGTACTTGGGTAAGAGTTACTGTGGCAGCTTGTGTTATTGTTATTCTTAACTATTGAATTCATAAAAAGAAAATGAAGGAAAAAAAAGACGACTCCAGAAATGAATTTTCAAAGCACCGAGAGAAATGAAAGCAAATTGAATATTTGCTTGCAAGAATTAGCGAGAACATGTTATTATAGAAGGAAAAGACGTGGGTAGCAGCAGCCGACCAAATACTGAACCGAGTCAGCTGGCTACCCAAGAACTAGAACTGGCCACCCCCCTGTGTTGCATGGTTATGTTTTTCTTTTCAGTGGTGTGTTGGTGGACAGGGGGATTAACATGTAGAGATGCTTTTTAAAAAGTTGCACAGCTGCTTATGCTAAAGCAGGCCATGCTGTTTTGTGTAGTGGTTAAGCAGCTGGCTTGCTGGTTAGTGCCCAGCCTGTTCCACACTGAACACCCTGTCTAAGCAGAGGAGCCCAGCCTGTTATCCTCTTGCACCCACCCCCCTCACTACAAAAATAAAATGCATTCCATAGGCACCAGGGTTTACAAAACGATTTAACTCTCTGTCTCCTCCCTCTCTCTCCCTCTCCCCCCCTCTCTCTCTCTCTCTCTCCCTCCCCCCTCTCTCTCGCTCTCCCCCTCTCTCTCTCGCTCTCCCCTCTCTCTCTCCCCCCTTCTCTCTCCTCTCTCTCTCTCGCTCTCCCCCTCCTCTCTCCCCCCCCCTCTCTCTCTCTCCCCCCTCCCCCTCTCTCTCTCTCCCCTCCCCCTCTCTCTCTCTCTCTCCCCTCCCCCTCCCTCTCTCTCTCTCCCTCTCCTCCCTCCCTCTCTCTCTCTCCCCTCTCCCTCTCTCTCTGTATTTAGGTGTGAGAGGTAACCTGAAAGAAGAGGAGGTTTCAGTAGGGATCAGCCTAGCTCTCACAGTGGGCAGCATGCTGCTGTCTGTGTACTTCGTGGTGTGGCAGACCTACGTGCTGAGGGCCGATGTGATCGTTGGTGCCATCCTGCTGGTCATCTACGGCTTGGAGGCCATACTGGACATCACAGCCATCGCCGCTTTTGCCAGGTCAGATATTTCACATTGGCGCAGACAATGTTACGGGACGATATAGGCTTGTGAGCGTTCACCTGCCCTCAGGACAGTGGAACAAGCTAACAGTTTGATATTTGTGAACATGGAATATTTGCAGAAAAATGTTAAGTCTTGCTTCTAAGTCCAGACTAACTTCCTCTTATTTTTGAGCTGATTGCATAATTATAAGCTGCCCTCCTCGCTTGGGGTATTTGAACAGGATGCATTTATCGGCAAGTCTTGCTTGCAATGTTTAGGCTAGTGGGTTTATTAACACCCTGTGTAATTGTGAAAACGGCTTTTTTGGGAATGGTTTGTGAGTTGTGAGATGATCTGCAGCGTGACACCCTAGAGATATAAATATGAGCTCGTTTTGAGCTGATCCTGCGCTGCTGCTCGCTGGCTCCATCTCCCTCCCGGGTAATTTGGGTGGGAATCTACAATTCTTACATGTATCTGTAACGGCTGCCTGCTCTGATAAACAAGACTATCATAGTCTCTGAGACCATTATGAATGAATAATTGAAGGTAAAACTATTCAGCTGACCTGAATCCCTGGTAAGTATAGCCGGTCTATTCCACTAGCACTTCTTGTTATAAGGTGGAACTATCCACTGTACAATGTGATTAACAATGTATATGTTTCTTTTTCTTTACAGTGCCTACGCTTAAAGAAACGTCTTCCTCTAGCGAGTCCTGATTCCATTCATCCAGTTATTTATTAAACCATGTATTCCCCAATACATTCATAAGCTTTCACTCTGGATACAAGAAAATATTGAATATATTTTATTATATTAAGTGAAACAAAGTCTAATAGTTTGAATTTAACCAATGTAAAAAAATGCAGGTGGTACTTGCTGTAGAGCGTCTGTTGATAAACAGTTTGCACATTCATGTTGTTTTTTACATATGTTTCCACCAGATGGCACTCTTAAAAAAAGAAACTGCGCACATAAGGGACTTAGAACTATCTGGAACTAAGGAACGATGATAAATGTCTTTACCTAGCTTTTGAGGGAGGGGGGTGCACTGTTTTATTATTATTATTATTATTATTATTGTGTATTTCTTTTAATGAAAGCTTATCCAGATTATTCTTTTATTTTTTTGTTAGTTGCAGTTTCTCCAAACCGCACAAACATGCTTTTAGTGTATGTGTGCGTTTATTTGTTTGCAAGCTGCAGTGTCAGCTGCTTCAGTGGGATGTGGGAGTTGCTGTTTCTGGGCTGATGAGAAGGTTAATGCAGCATTTCCACAGAGCCACGAAAACTAACATTTAATAAGTTAAAAAACTAAACGGTGGCAGCAGCCAGGCGAAACAACAAGACCCTTATAAAAGTTTACCTTGTTAAATTTGCCAGGTTGTGTATGGTGTTTTTGTTTTGTTTTGTTTTTAAATATGCTTTACCATACATGTCTGTGCTTTACAATGCTTCCCTATGCTTTACCATACCTCTCTGTGCTTTACAATGCTTTCCTATGCTTTACCAGACCTCTCTGTGCTTTACAATGCTTCCCTATGCTTTACCAGACCTCTCTGTGCTTTACAATGCTTCCCTATGCTTTACCAGACCTCTCTGTGCTTTACAATGCTTCCCTATGCTTTACCAGACCTCTCTGTGCTTTACAATGCTTCCCTATGCTTTACCATACCTCTCTGTGCTTTACAATGCTTGCCTATGCTTTACCAGACCTCTCTGTGCTTTACAATGCTTCCCTATGCTTTACCATACCTCTCTGTGCATTATTACTATGCTTTTACCGTGGTACACTTTTACAAGGGGAAGCAGCAACAAACACCCTTTTTTTGTTAACACTACCCAGGGCTTCTAGTTATTCTGTCTTCTACTTATGCAGAGTAATCATTACATAGGCAATTAAGTCATTGTGTACCAATAAAAAGCTAATTAGTTGGTACAGTATCATAACTTCCTCCTTCGTTTTGCATTAAAGAGCAAATATTTAGCAATGTGCCTTGACGTCAGGTGCTCAGAAATGAACGAACTGCATTACAAAGCTTGTCTGGAGCCCTGGCCCGTCACTTTTCACCATCTATATTCTCGTCTTGATCTCAGTTTTAACTTGCAACGGTTTGGACTATTCACAGTCTGCCTTTAATGCTATGCGGAAGAGGGGGAGGAGGGAGTGTTTTGGGGTACCATTCTGTTGTGTGTACCTTCTTTCTTATGTTTGCGTATGTTTGCAGCTCTTCAAAATAACAACACCCTGCATATGAAGTGTTAGTTCGCACCAGATTGCGTCTCTGTCTGTTGCTCTCGATTTGCAGTAATACGTGATCTGGAGGCATCGGGCAGCGGAGAAGTACTGTACATGCTGAGCAGCTGATTTGATCAGGCATGTTTCACATTTAGTGAACGGTCAGGATCATACTGTAGAATGTTTATATATATATATATATATATATATATATATATATATGCATGTGTATTATATTTTTACCTTTTTGTATTTTTATAAATAATAAATACTATTTTAAAGATGGAGGTCTTGATGTGTTTATTGTGGAAATATTCTACAGTCTAATAACTTGCATGCAGTTACCGGTAAGTTTTTTTCAGTTTTTTTTTCAGATACAGTATATATAAAAATAATAACGAAGACGGATTTACTAAGCTTTTGCTCCAGTTCAAAGTCTACAAAATGAGCAAACCCGAAGCACCATCCCTCTTTCCCAGTGTCTTTATTAAACCCCACAACCTGGCACGCTGATGTGTATGTCTGGTGCCTTTATTGTAAGCATCTCATTGTAGTGACTCCCCATCATGCATACAGTGATGTGTAGCCCATTTAACATCACACCTGGATAAATGCACCTTCATGTCACCAGCATAACATGAAAAACAGCAGCATAAACAGAGAGAGAGCGAGACATACTGATTTCCCCTTGTGTGCTAATAATATCTTTATAGCCGTGTTGCACCTATTCCAGCCTGGATTACTTTTAACCTTTTTTTTATTTTTATTTTTTTACACCAGTCGGTGACACACCCCCTTTCCTGGTTCCCTGGTGATGAATCTCCCCAGATAGATGTCAGAGAGAGATAACGATAACACCCGCGCAATGAGCTAGTAAAGGGTAGGGCCAAACAAACAAACAAAAAAGCAAGCACCTGCCATTTGTAGCACAAACTTTTGTGGGAGTAGCTTGGATGCCTGTCGCTACCCTGTAATAACACACGCAGTAAAGTTACCAAACCACAAATAAATAAGTCAGGATGCCAGGACTTGTGAGGACTTGAGTTGTTTCTTATTGGTTTAGAATTGTAAATACAAATACAATTCTACAACAAATAGGAAGCAGCTTGAGAATACTCACCAGCCCCTGCATTAAACATTGGCATTGTATTTGTTCAGGTATTGTACCTTTATCGGGTGCATTTTTTACTTTATTTAAAAAAAAAACGTCCTGATGACCATTTGGAGTTCATGGCTTTGAGAATCTAGCCCTATTGGTTGTTGCAAGTCAGTTGTGGCCCAGGGACGGTCACGTGAGCTTGGCTGGCAGGTGTTTCCATATCTGAAACTGTACAGGTTACTGATGCTTTTGAAGAGCAAAAGTCTAAAAAGTGATCTCTCTCTCTCTCTCTCTCTCTCTCTCTCTCTCTCTCTCTCTCTCTCTCTCTCACTGGGGCCATTCTGAAAAGAAGATTTGCTGTTCATTCCCTTATAAACGAGGGGTCCTGGCAATAGCTCCAGGTTTCTATCCTGGTTAAATCAATCTGTTGTACCACTAACTTCACGCTCCTTCAGCCCTGCCTCTGGAGCTTCTGGAGAACCACTGACCTGGCTGGGAGGAGGCTTGGTACGGACACTCCATCACAGCACAGGTTCTTGAGGGCCTACATTTCACAATACTTAAAGCACAACTGAAAACTTGCATTTTTTGAGAAACACCTGTCCAGTTTTCTTGTCTGCACGGTGAGCCCCGTTCAGCCATAACCCTGACACCTGTCATGTGATATGCTGCACTGTACCACCTTGTTAATAGGGTATGCCTGCCTATGCAAAGTAGTTGTTGCCTTATCCCGTTGTCACGATTAGAATGCAACTGTTCAACCGTAACCTGCTGGTCGGGTTCCTTTAGCTCCACCCACAAGCCTTGCACTGTGCTGGACCCGCTGTCACTTAGTTTACCTGCAGTTCCCAGGTGTAAATTACACTGCGCCCGAACAACGGAAAGCGCAGCGAATTACCTGTGCTTTACTTAGACGGACGACGGAAGCCTTACCTGGACCCCGGCACAGGGAGAGCGAGTTAGAGAGTGTGTCAGACAGAGAGAGACAGACAGCGTTTCGGTTGTTGTTGCTTCAGCGAGGGACAAAGTCCATTTGGGATTGTGCCGCTTTAGGCTTAGTCCGAGTCCCGGAGACTGGAGTGGCGCAAACAGAGTACACAGGTGAAGAATACAAGGCAAGCCAATTGTTGATATTATTATTATTATTATTATTATTATTATTATTATTATTATTATTATTATTATTATTATTATTACTTATATGTGTATTTGCAGGTATTTCTGTGGGACGTTATTCGGTTTTCTAAAACAATACTTATTAACGCAATTATTAATTTGAAAAGAAAGGCCATCAGAAGTTTGGAAATGATTACTTTATTATTAAATACCACATTTTCTACTGAGTTCGTGCATACACATTTAAAGTATTGGTTTTATTCCATGCTCATAATAATCATACACATTTCAAGTATTGGTTTTATTCCATGCTCATAATAATCATACACATTTAAAGTATTGGTTTTATTCCATGCTCATAATAATCATACACATTTAAATTAATATTTCTATTCCATGCTCATATAATGGTGATCGTTAAGCCTGTTAAATACAAATGAACAATTGATTCACACGAATGCAGCGTTCGTTCAAAATGACCCCTTGCTATAGTTAATATGCGCGTACTGGACCTTCACTTTAATTTATGGTACTTGCCTATTGCAAATTACAAATTGTTCGCTGTAGGATTGTGGTTAAAATGCCGTGCGTGTGTGTGCGTGTGCGTGTGCGTGTGTGTGAGTGTGAGTGTGTCAGTGTGTGCGTGTGTGTGTGCGTGCGTGCGTGTGTATGTATGAGTGTGTGTGTGTGTGTGTGTGTGTGTGTATGTGTGAGTGTGTGTGTGTGTGTGTGTATGAGTGTGTGTGTGTGTGTGTGTGTGTGTGTGTGTATGAGTGTGCGTGTGTGTGTGTTGCCTCAGCGATTATTTACTGTGACTGGGAACTGTAGTCAGGAGACAGAAAAAACAACAGAAGGAAGCCTGAGGAGAGTTGCAGGGATACTGTAGACTCAGAACTGCTGCAGTCTCTGGGTATACATTACAACCTGCAAGGCATCCTGCAAGCTGCATTGGGGATTACAGTGAGGCCACAGTATATATATAACTCATGAATATATATATATATATATATATATATATATATATATATATATATATATATATATATATATATATATATATATATACAATATATATATTTTTAAATGAAAAACTGCTGTGTATCATACGGTGCAAAAAAAGTAATGTAGGTACACAAAAATGTGAATAGTCGGCCAGGGTGTCCTCGGCTCATCGCGCACCAGCGACCCCTGTAGTCTGGCCGGGTGCCTGCGGGCTTGCCTGTAAGCTGCCCAGAGTTGCGTTGTCCTCCGACGCTGTAGCTCTGAGGTGGCTGCATGGTGAGTCAGCAGTGTGAAAAAAAGGGGTCTGCTGACGGACAGCGTGTGCTCGTCTTCGCCGCTCCCGAGTCAGTACAGGGGTGGTAACGGTGAGTTGAGCCTAAAAATAATTAGCTACTCTAAATTGGGAGAAAATGATTAAAAAAAAAAACAATTGGCAACTACTAAATTTAAATAAATAAATAAATCAATCAATGATATCAGGACGTTTCGGACTGCTGGTCCTTCTTCAGCTGGATGGAGAAAGCTGCTTTTGTTTCTATGCTGGTTGTTATGCAAAGTGGTCCGAACATTGTGAAGTTGATCATGGAGTATAGAGGACCATAATCTTGGAATCTGCTTTTCCAGGTATATACTGTGGATGCAGGTCCCCATGATACACTTGTGTGTGGCTCAGAGGGCTCTAAATCTAATTGAAATGCTTTTCCTGTTGTATGAATGCCAGTCCAGAGTTATCTACCATTTACAAGGCCCAATAAAACTAATAAGTTGGACAAGAGGGTAGAAGCGGTCAGTTATCGTGCCTTGCCCCACGAACTGTAATCATTTCCACATTTCATATTGTAAGCGCAGCAGCTGGGGTCACTTATAGGGAACAGTGTAGAAAGGTATTGTAATCCAGGTTTAGTAGGGAAATCGGTCGCTCAAACTGTCTGGGGACGTTTTGATGTAGGCTGCTTTACCTCGATGCTGCAAAATAATTTTCAGTGCTCCTGAGATTGGTCACCCAGCCCCCCAACTTCAAACCCAGGCCTCCAGAGGTCTGGCTAGTCTGGTGCAATAACGTTAACCCACTGCACCACCTACCCCCAAGAGAAAGATGGAAGTCTAGTCTATGGCATTAACATTAACACACTGCGCCACATAGCACCCCCTTATTGGAAGCCAGGCCTCCAGATAGAGATGAAAGGCAGGTGTAGTGCATTAGCCCACAGCCGCATGAAAACATACATACTGCTCTTTATCATTAATGCTGTCTTGCTTTTCCCTGCGCAGACAGCAGATCGGGGGGTGTCCCCTGTGCCCTGAGATAGCGGAGCAGTGAGTGATGAGGGAGGCTAGCTTGGTAATTGCTGTGTGTTTCTGTAGGATTTGTTCTTGTGTTGTAAACAGTGTCAGCATGGGAAAGGAGCCTCTCGGGGGGGCTGCAGGCAAACTCAGGCAGCAGGAGGAGCTCCCTGTCGCTGCACAGCTCTCCAAAGAGACAGGGAGACCTGGGCGGGCGGGTGGGCGGTCTATGCTGAGCTTTCATCATTGGAAACTGAAGAATGTTTCCAACACGTCACATGCTTGAGATTCTTCCGGTGAGCCACTATAATAATAATAATTTATTTCTTAGCAGACGCCCTTATCCAGGGCGACTTACAAGATATCACATTATTTTTACATACAATTACCCATTTATACAGTTGGGTTTTTACTGGAGCAATCTAGGTAAAGTACCTTGCTCAAGGGTACAGCAGCAGCGTCCCCACCAGGGATTGAACCCATGACCCTCTGGTCAAGAGTCCAAAGCCCTAACCACTACTCCACACTGCTGCCTCAGAGAATGGTAGAATGTTTTGTTGTGCAAATCTGCATGTGTTGAAAGTGGCTCCGAAGGCGTTACAGGGCAGCAGTGTGGAGTAGTGGTTAGGGCTCTGGACTCTTGACCGGAGGGTTGTGGGTTCAATCCCTGGTATGGGACACTGCTGCTGTACCCTTGAGCAAGGTACTTTACCTAAATTGCTCCAGTAAAAACCCAACTGTATAAATGGGTAATTGTATGTAAAAATAATGTGATATCTTGTAACAATTGTAAGTCGCCCTGGATAAGATCGTCTGCTAAGAAATAAATAATAATAATAATAACTTATTAGAAAAGCGTTCCTCTTGAGTTTTATTGCCTGGAGGGAGGCTTGTGAACGGAGCTTGTGAGGGAGCCGCTGTGGCCCGTGGAATGTTTTCTCTGGTACGACGCTGTGTCTGTGCCAGCTGTGTGGCTCGGCCCCTCCGCATTGTAAATAATGTGGTTAACAAGGGCACCATGGTAAGGGGCATGGTAACAGCAGAGTCAACTGCAAAGCAACCAGGTAACAATAACCCAGTATTTCAACGACACAATAAAGAAACCTGTTTGTGTATAATCCGTTTCAGCTATTCATTTGCTATGCTTTGTGCTTGGCCTCTGATTTAGTTGGGACACCTGTTAAGCTGCAGAATCGGAGTGTTAGCAGGACAGAATCGGAGTGTTAGCAGTTCAGAATCGGAGTGTTAGCAGTTCAGAATCGGAGTGTTAGCAGTTCAGAATCGGAGTGTTAGCAGTTCAGAATCGGAGTGTTAGCAGTTCAGAATCGGAGCGTTAGCAGTTCAGAATCGGAGTGTTAGCAGTTCAGTGCCCTGGTGAAATGCTGAGGGACAATCCAATCGATAGAGCTGTTTGTTCCCACTGTAACCCTTCGAACTCTGAGCTGCAACCCCTTACACCTGGTTACAGCATTGCTCATCCCTCACTGAAACACGAGAGAGGTATGATACTGTCAGTTATTAACACAGTACACTGATAATATACTGTAATGATATTGGATCACTTTGTGTGCATTTTTAAAAGGGGTTGACAGTTATAGTCAATGCCATTCCCTGTTCACTGTCTCACTGGCGCTGTAGGCTAAATGACTTTGAAATAACCCTGGAAATCCTGGAGTTAAATGAGGTTTCTCTTTTTCTTTCTGCAAAGCTTTCAAACTCAAATCTGTTTTGAAGAGCAAACAAACATCAGTGATTTGTGTTAGCTTGCTGAGCCAGTTAAGTTGCTAAACAGGTTCTTGAAATATTTAAAAGGAGGATGTGACCCATGCTTGGTCTGAACCAGCTCATTATTATTATTATTATTATTATTATTATTATTATTATTATTATTATTATTATTATTATTATTATTATTTTGCTTTCAATTTACCCTGTGAGTCTTTTCTAATGAAAGCATAACATAGCTAAGCACTAGAATTCCCAGAGAGGTATGGTAAAGCATATTAAAACATGGCAAACCATGATAAACCATGTGAAATGCATGGGGAAAATTACTGTGCAAATATAAAGTGGTGAACTGTTATAAGGGCAATGCTGTCGCTTCAAGGGGTTTGGGGGTTTTTGGGTTTTTTTTACAAAGCCCTAGAGTGAATAACCTTTGACTGACCTACATAGGCACACAGCTGTTTTACAAATGCATGACTGAATCACAGTACTCTGTGTTTAAAACCCTCCTACAGAACACCTCCCTCTGCAATCCTCGCCCAGCCCTGTCAGTGATTAACCTGCACTTTACCAGTGACTTACGAGCAGGGTCAGTTACTGAGTTACCAGCTCCAGACAGGAATTCTTACATTCCTGTGTACTACAGCAGAAGCATCGCAAGGTGTGGGAACCTTACCAAAGTGCACCATCGTAAAGCACGGGTAGATACGCTTTGTAAAGAGGTATGACAAAGCATTAAAAAGGCACAGCCAACCCACTGTAAACTATGGTATAGATTACTGTGCACATTTATAAGAGGACAGATGATGCAAAAAAATGCACAGAAAATGCCTTGTGTGAAGTCACAGTGATAAGGCATAGTAAGGTGAAAGCATGCAGAGGTGTGGTACCATGTCGACTCACCAGGGCAAACTATTACAGTTCTAGGTGTCCTTATTTGAACCATCTGCAAACTTTTTAGATTTTTTCTTTTTTTTTTTTTAGAAATCCGAAATGTTTGTCTTATTCACAGGTGTGCGTTCGTTTCACAGTCAATGGCTGGGATCATCCTGGTTACTCTGCCCCAGTATGGAGCTTTCTGTTAATCCTGCAAGCTGCACACTCCTCTCAACCTGCTTGTTATCCCCAAGCAAAAGTGCACCACACTCAGAGAACGCTCGTTTAGCTTCATGGCTCCGACTCTTTGGAACTCTCTCCCAGCTTTGGTGCGTGATGCTCCCACCGTCGCTCGCTTTAATCTGATATTAGCTGCTGTGTTGCTGCTACTATTTCATGTATGATGCACTTTCCACTGTATATCATGTATTATGCATTGTTTTTTTTACTGTATATTATGTATTATGCATTTGTCTATTTAAAGTATGATGGATTTTCTTGTTGTTACTGCATCTTGTAAAGCGCTTTGTGATGGTGGTCCACTATATAAAATAAAGACTTGATTCTTACAAAGGTACTGCAGTGTTGCGGCAGGGTAGAGTGATTGATTGCAATGGGTAAACACAGACCTTAAATCCTTTGTGACGGGCTGTGGCTATGACGACTTCCCCCTCTGCTGCACCTGCTATTTTAATGCAGCCAGTGTCCAGGCCTCCCCTGTCTGACTGCAATACTGTGGAGGCGAGCAGAGCCCAGCTTCTCTCCTCTTTCTCTTCCTCAAGCCATGCTCTGTAACACTCAGCAGGTGTTTTTTTGTGTGGTTCAGCGACTATGATATCAAATTTCAGTTCTCAAAATAAATTCATTCATAAATTAACAGAAAGGTTTTTAATAGGTCATTTTTATTCCTCCCTGAAGTTCCCCAAGCTGCTCGTTTTGCTGGTGGAACACCAGTAGCAAAGTGTCAACTTGACAATCGTTGCCACAACCTGTGACCACACTGGGGTTAAGCAAAGAAAATAAATAAATAAATCATGAACATGCAAATTTACCGTTGCAAACTTTTATAAGGTCCCCGTAAACAGGTTTGCATCAGCCAGATTCAACATTTTTAAAGTGTAAAGGTCACTATAAAGGATCAGTATTTTACAGTAAGAGGAAGGGGAAGTTGAGATAGAGAGAGAGAGAGAGAGAGAGAGAGAGAGAGAGAGGCAGACAGACAGACAGACAGACAGACAGACTGTCCTGTGCATGAAAGTGTTAACAGATACTGTAGCTCAGGGCTGGGCAGCTCGCTTGTCTCTCTCAGAAGCTAATAATCAGTGAGAGCCGTGTTTGGGAGTTTGAAAGCACTGAGATTAACATTGAGCCTCAGAGGAATGTTGTTTACTGTAGGTTACAGAGTGTGAAAGATAATGGGACGATCGCCAAAACAAATGGACTCTAGATTAGAAGAATTTCAAAACAAGCCCTTGGCCTAACACCAACCCCAACCCTAACCCCAACCCTAACCCTAACCCCAACCCCAACCCTAACCCCAACCCCAACCCCAACCCCAACCCCAACCCCTAACCCCAAATTGTTGTTTACAGGGGTTGCAGAGCATTCTGAGAATTCAACACCGTCTCCCTGAGTTAGGGTTTGACCCGGACAGTCCGGGAATTGGCATCTGTGCCTGGGTGACAGGAATTAACAAGTCTGGACGCCATAATGTCCGGTTTTTAAGTGAAACGCATAAGAAACACCAGCCTTCCTATAATATTTTCTTTGACATACATTAGTTGCTTAAACTATTTCCACTATCTTATTAGACATGTACTGTTTAGTGTTGATCTGTACATTCTACTTTGTCTCCAGCATTTGAATAATGCTGAGGACCACGAACATATCCACGTGATGTAAACAAGGGCTTCCAGTCACATGACCTCAGCAGGCTACATACTGGTGGTCAAAACAATCCTGGCGGCGAATGCAAAAGTGGTATCTTCCACAGCAAAATGTAATGTATTTGCAACCACAGAGCATACCTCTTACCTCCAGCCACAGTAATTAGAAAGATATCATTTATGATGTGCCAGATACTTGGAATTTGTGATCCCTACTGTGCACCCCCGGTGAGCGAGCACACTTTGACGTGATTTGACCAAGATTCTTTTTTCCTTTTAAGAAAACTTACCGGTACTTTCAATAGTTTGTTACAAAATACAACTGTAAAAGCGATGGGGGCCAAGATTTGCCTAATTGTTTCTTCTAATTTGTATAAAAAATACAAGCTAAGTTAGTTAAAACAATTGGGGCAACCTTGACCTCCGATCTGGTCCCAGGTGGCGTTCCTTCTGATGACAGGTCTCTCTCTGTCTCTCTCTCTCTCTCTCTCTCTCTGAGGTCTGGGGTCTCATTGTTAACAGTCCTTCTTCCTAGGGCTCCCGAGTGGCGCATCCAGTAAAAGCACTCGCTAGAGTGCAGGATGCGCTCTATAGCCTGGACGTCGCGAGTTCGAGTCCAGGCTATTCCACAGCCGACCGTGGACGGGAGCTTCCAGGGGGCGGTGCTCAATTGGCCGAGCGTCGCCCGGGGGGAGGGAAGGTTAGGTCGGCCAGGGTGTCCTAGGCTCACCGCACACCAGCGACCCCTGTAGTCTGGCCAGGCGCCTGCGGCCTTGCCTGTAAGCTGCCCAGAGCTGCGTTGTCCTCCGACGCTGTAGCTCTGAGGCGGCTGCACGGTGAGTTTACAGTGTGTAAAGAAGCGGGCGGCTGACGGCACATGCTTCGTGTTCATCTTCGCCCCTCCCGAGTCAGCGCAGGGGTGGTAGCGGAGAGCTGAGCATAATAAAATAATTGGTCATTTCAAATTGGGGAGAAAATAATAAAAACTAATTGGCAACGACTAAATTTAAAAAAAAAAAAACAGTCCTTCTTCCTTCTCTTTCAGTTGGATGCCTTTAAACACCATGAGTCACGCGGGGCTCCCGAGCGGACGTGCAAAGTAAGTGAACACTGTGAGGGGAGAATCGCTAGCTTCTCAATGAGAGTGTGTATACACTGTGTGTATGATGTCTGTTATAGAATCGCTAGCTTCTCAATGAGAGTGTGTATACACTGTGTGTATGATGTCTGTTATAGAATCACTAGCTTCTCAATGAGAGTGTGTATACACTGTGTGTATGATGTCTGTTATAGAATCACTAGCTTCTCAATGAGAGTGTGTATACACTGTGTGTATGATGTCTGTTATAGAATCGCTAGCTTCTCAATGAGAGTGTGTATACACTGTGTGTATGATGTCTGTTATAGAATCGCTAGCTTCTCAATGAGAGTGTGTATACACTGTGTGTATGATGTCTGTTATAGAATCGCTAGCTTCTCAATGAGAGTGTGTATACACTGTGTGTATGATGTCTGTTATAGAATCACTAGCTTCTCAATGAGAGTGTGTATACACTGTGTGTATGATGTCTGTTATAGAATCGCTAGCTTCTCAATGAGAGTGTGTATACACTGTGTGTATGATGTCTGTTATAGAATCGCTAGCTTCTCAATGAGAGTGTGTATACACTGTGTGTATGATGTCTGTTATAGAATCACTAGCTTCTCAATGAGAGTGTGTATACACTGTGTGAGACAGTGCAGGATTCATGTGTGGAGAGAGCAGGGGGACGCAGTGAGACAGTGCAGGATTCATGTGTGGAGAGAGCAGGGGGACGCAGTGAGACAGTGCAGGATTCATGTGTGGAGAGAGCAGGGGGACGCAGTGATACAGTGCAGGATTCATGTGTGGAGAGAGCAGGGGGACGCAGTGAGACAGTGCAGGATTCACTCGCTTCTTCATTATCTATTTCTCTTTAAGGTTTTTTTTTTTTGTTTAAGAGGTGGTAATGAATGATACTCACCCTCCTAACACACTCGCGTCTTGTTTTTGCAGTGGGCTGGCTCGCTCAGACAGCACAGCGAACAAACTCAGCGCCAAAGCTTTGTATGGTAAGGGTGCTTTATTAAAAAACATTTCTTCAGGCATTGCTTGCTGGATTCTGTAGCTCACCTCTTATCATGACAGAGTCCTGCACTGGAGGAGGGAGGATTCTGTTAGCTCACCTCTTATCATGACAGAGTCCTGCACTGGAGGAGGGAGGATTCTGTTACCTCACATCATGACAGAGTCCTGCACTGGAGGAGGGAGGATTCTGTTACCTCACATCATGACAGAGTCCTGCACTGGAGGAGGGAGGATTCTGTTAGCTCACCTCTTATCATGACAGAGTCCTGCACTGGAGGAGGGAGGATTCTGTTAGCTCACCTCTTATCATGACAGAGTCCTGCACTGGAGGAGGGAGGATTCTGTTACCTCACCTCTTATCATGACAGAGTCCTGCACTGGAGGAGGGAGGATTCTGTTAGCTCACCTCTTAACATGACAGAGTCCTGCACTGGAGGAGGGAGGATTCTGTTACCTCACATCATGACAGAGTCCTGCACTGGAGGAGGGAGGATTCTGTTACCTCACATCATGACAGAGTCCTGCACTGGAGGAGGGAGGATTCTGTTACCTCACCTCTTATCATGACAGAGTCCTGCACTGGAGGAGGGAGGATTCTGTTAGCTCACCTCTTAACATGACAGAGTCCTGCACTGGAGGAGGGAGGATTCTGTTAGCTCACCTCTTAACATGACAGAGTCCTGCACTGGAGGAGGGAGGATTCTGTTACCTCACATCATGACAGAGTCCTGCACTGGAGGAGGGAGGATTCTGTTACCTCACATCATGACAGAGTCCTGCACTGGAGGAGGGAGGATTCTGTTACCTCACATCATGACAGAGTCCTGCACTGGAGGAGGGAGGATTCTGTTAGCTCACCTCTTATCATGACAGAGTCCTGCACTGGAGGAGGGAGGATTCTGTTACCTCACATCATGACAGAGTCCTGCACTGGAGGAGGGAGGATTCTGTTACATCACATCATGACAGAGTCCTGCACTGGAGGAGGGAGGATTCTGTTACCTCACCTCTTATCATGACAGAGTCCTGCACTGGAGGAGGGAGGATTCTGTTACCTCACCTCTTATCATGACAGAGTCCTGCACTGGAGGAGGGAGGATTCTGTTAGCTCACCTCTTATCATGACAGAGTCCTGCACTGGAGGAGGGAGGATTCTGTTACCTCACATCATGACAGAGTCCTGCACTGGAGGAGGGAGGATTCTGTTACCTCACCTCTTATCATGACAGAGTCCTGCACTGGAGGAGGGAGGATTCTGTTACCTCACATCATGACAGAGTCCTGCACTGGAGGAGGGAGGATTCTGTTAGCTCACCTCTTATCATGACAGAGTCCTGCACTGGAGGAGGGAGGATTCTGTTAGCTCACATCATGACAGAGTCCTGCACTGGAGGAGGGAGGATTCTGTTACATCACATCATGACAGAGTCCTGCACTGGAGGAGGGAGGATTCTGTTACCTCACCTCTTATCATGACAGAGTCCTGCACTGGAGGAGGGAGGATTCTGTTACCTCACATCATGACAGAGTCCTGCACTGGAGGAGGGAGGATTCTGTTAGCTCACCTCTTATCATGACAGAGTCCTGCACTGGAGGAGGGAGGATTCTGTTAGCTCACCTCTTATCATGACAGAGTCCTGCACTGGAGGAGGGAGGATTCTGTTAGCTCACCTCTTATCATGACAGAGTCCTGCACTGGAGGAGGGAGGATTCTGTTAGCTCACCTCTTATCATGACAGAGTCCTGCACAGGTGTTCAGTTGCTGGCCGCCTTTGACAATAGCCTAGAACGGTTCGTACAAATGATACCAAACATTATTTTAATGGATCCAAACAGTGTGTTAATAAAGTCTTTGTGAATGGGGTGCCTCTGGTAATGGTATGAAAGCAATCCTGTAGTTGTATTTTCCCTGTTCAACTGAGACTGGCTTTCCACTTACTGTAAGCCATTAAAAATGGGGACGCAAATATTGTTTCATGATTCCCTGCCTATGCAAACAGAGGCACTGCTGAGGTTATGAGAAAGGAGGGACTGAAGCTGCTCCTCCAATCCCAGATCGGCAACTAGCTCTTTATTACGAGTGATAAAAACCTGCTGGGTGTTGCCGAGCCATTCTGTGTGTCTATCTGGAGAGCAGCAGGTGCAGGTGAAACGCCACCGAGGTAGAGTACTGAGATTACAATTGTATGACAAAGCTGAGGGGTTGAGGGAGCTGCGCCTGTCTGTCTGTCTGTCTGTCTGTCTGTCTGTCTGTCTGTCTGTCTGTCTGTCTCTTTGTCTGTCTGCCTGTCTGTTGGTCTGTCTGTGTGTGTGTCTGTCTATCTGTCTCTCTGTCTGTCTGTCTCTGTCTGTCTGTCTGTCTGTCTGTCTCTCTGCCTGTCTGTCTGTCTCTCTGTGTGTCTGTCTGTCTGTGTGTCTCTTTGTCTGTCTGCCTGTCTGTTGGTCTGTCTGTGTGTGTGTCTGTCTGTCTGTCTGTCTCTCTGTCTGTCTGTCTCTGTCTGTCTGTCTGTCTGTCTGTCTCTCTGCCTGTCTGTCTGTCTCTCTGTGTGTCTGTCTGTCTGTGTGTCTGTCTGTCTGTCGGTGAGTTCACAGGGCAGGGGGAATTTCTCGAAATGCAGTTTCCATGCTTCTGTTAATTATTTTTTGTAATGAATTGAGATTTGGTTGGGTCGGGTCACACTGAGGTTGAATTGAAGGTGCTGTACTCTGTATTGTGGAGGGGTTGTGCAGACCTTGCTGTACTCTGTATTGTGGAGGGGTTGTGCAGACCTTGCTGTACTCTGTATTGTGGAGGGGTTGTGCAGACCTTGCTGTACTCTGTATTGTGGAGGGGTTGTGCAGACCTTGCTGTACACTGTATTGTGGAGGGGTTGTGCAGACCTTGCTGTACTCTGTATTGTGGAGGGGTTGTGCAGACCTTGCTGTACTCTGTTTGTGGAGGGGGTTTGAGGTTAGGTTAGGGTTAGGTAACCTTGCTGTGGCTAACAGCCCTGCTGTAATACATGCAATGTTTGTGCAGCCAGCCCATTGATCTGTAGGACAGTAAGCTTGCATTTAGTCATAAGAGCTTAGGCAAACACTGAGCCAGGCAAACACAATAGCAAAGAGCTGCCTGGGACTGAGCTGACCTCTGGGGTGAACCAGCCAGGCAGGCAGGCAGGCAGGGAGGGAGGGGGGCAGGCAGGCAGGCAGACAGGCAGGCGGGCAGCGTGTGGCTCCCTAACAGAGAGAGGAGAAACCGTAACCCTCCCCCTAATAAGCGCAAAATCAGACACCATTATTTGTCAGTATGAACAGTAAATAGTACAGTACACTGCTCCACCCAGCAGCCATTAATGCCAGGGATTAAATGGGCACAGCGAAATGAGCAACAACAAAAGGGAAGCCAAGCAAGGTTTACAAAATCCACACGCACACACACACACACACACACACACGCTTCCAAACCCATCTGTGTGCTTATCAATGTGGGTGCCTGACACACACGGCTTTTGTTTTTGACTGAGCTTGTACGCTCGCACTGTGCCTTCACCACATTGTATTATTCTTACACCTCCCCTTCTTTTCAGACCTCTCTTCATTCGGGTTTTGTCCCTTTTGTTTTTCTTGTTATTGTATTTTGCAATGCCGAAGCAGGTGTGCTCAGCACTGCCTGCTGTTTAGATGAATTGAACAGACCGGCTCTCTCTCCCCCCTGCCTCCACTCTCAGGTGTCGTGTTGTCCAGTCCTGGCAACTCCTCTGCAGCCTGACACTGTGGCTCACACACGCACGCACACACACACACACACACGCACGCAAACGCACACACACACGCACACACACACGCATGCACACACACACACACACGCATGCACACACACACGCATGCACGCACACACACACACACACACACACACACACACACACACACACACAGGTTATTACAGAGTGTTCAGCCCCCAGCATTCTTCTGTCAACCAGCCCCTGTGTGTGTGAGTGGAAAAGGTCTTCTAGTTACTATGGCGAAAGCAAATCTACACTTCCCTATCACTTGCCCGCTGTTTGTCTTCTCAAACTGTTATTATTTCCTCAAAATGTACTGAAATAAAAAAAAGGCAAACCTGTCGGTAACAGAAAATAATAGTCCGAGAGCGGCGAAGTAAACCGATCTGTGCAGAAAGGAAAAGCTATCCAGGTCACTGTGTACAGGTGTGAAGCAGCTGATAAGAGGAGAGCAGGACCGGGTATCTGGGTATTGTGAAGGTACAGTCACACACCCTCAACTATTCACTATCGTGCCTTAAGTTTTAAAGGGATGTTTCATACCGTCCACGTTATCTTGGGTTTTCTTACCTGTTTCACATTCGGATCTGTGTGCATCTCTGCTGTTGTTTCCGGAGATTTGCCATGCTGCAAGCTGAGGGAACATGAAGCCACTTTGCGGCTTGGAACTTGGTTTCAGGAGGCTTGGGGTTTGATACAGCAAAGTTGCCTCAAGCTAGGTCTCCAGGTTTCAAACCACTGTCCCTGAAAGGTGGCTTTGTGTTCCCTCAGCTTTACTCAGTACTGGTGTACTGTATTAGTACTGCTCAGTTAACGTGGGGAACTCACATTAAAACACTTGGCAGGTTTTACAGTGGACTGTTACGAGCTTCATCAGCACATGCAGGTCATGCAACACCTGCTATCAGGCATGTCATCTAAGCTCTAGCAGTGTTTTATTGTTGAAATAAGTATCCTCTTTGTGTGTGTGTGTGTGTGTAAACTGCATTTAATTCACATCTTACTCGTCTTTTATCTCCTTCAGTATCAGGAAAATACTTGTGTGCAGCGCTGGGGGGAGGAGCTCTGTGTGTGATGCTATCGCTGATGCAATCCAGCGCTGGGGGGAGGAGCTCTGTGCGGGATGCTATCACTTGTGCAATCCAACGCTGGAGGGAGGAGCTCTGTGTGTGATGCTATCGCTGGTACAATCCAGCGCTGGAGGGAGGAGCTCTGTGTGTGATGCTATCACTGGTGCAATTCAGCGATGGGGGGAGGAGCTCTGTGTGTGATGCTATCACTGGTGCAATTCAGCGATGGGGGGAGGAGCTCTGTGTGTGATGCTATCGCTGGTACAATCCAGCGCTGGGGGGAGGAGCTCTGTGTGTGATGCTATCGCTGGTGCAATCCAGCGCTGGGGGGAGGAGCTCTGTGCGGGATGCTATCACTTGTGCAATCCAGCGCTGGGGGGAGGAGCTCTGTGTGTGATGCTATCGCTGGTACAATCCAGCGCTGGGAGGAGGTGCTCTGTATGTGATGCTATCGCTGGTACAATCCAACGCTGGAGGGAGGAGCTCTGTGTGTGATGCTATCGCTGGTGCAATCCAACGCTGGGGGGAGGAGCTCTGTGTGTGATGCTATCGCTGGTGCAATCCAGCGCTGGAGGGAGGAGCTCTGTATGTGATGCTATCGCTGGTGCAATCCAGCGCTGGGGGGAGGAGCTCTGTGTGTGATGCTATCACTTGTGCAATCCAACGCTGGAGGGAGGAGCTCTGTGCGTGATGCTATCGCTGGTACAATCCAGCGCTGGAGGGAGGAGCTCTGTATGTGATGCTATCGCTGGTGCAATCCAGCGCTGGGGGGAGGAGCTCTGTGTGTGATGCTATCGCTGATGCAATCCAACGCTGGGTGGAGGAGCTCTGTGTGCACATCTTTCTTCAGCTCTGATTGCAATCTGCAATAGAACCGTCTTTCCCTTCAGCCCGACTCACTGCTTGTTTCTCCTGTCCCCCCGTGCAGAGCAGAGGAAGAAGTATTCACACTCTAATGTCATCATGCAGGAGACGTCTCAGTACCACGTGGAGGTAAGAGGGGTGCACTGGGGTACGCTGGGGAACACTGGGGTTCCTCTGTCCACCAATCAGGCAGCTCCATCACAGGGCACTGCCACACTGTAGATGACTCCGGAACATTCAGATAGAACGTCCAGCTCAAATAAAGCAGGACAAAAGGAACATTGAACAGGAACAGATGAATGCATCTGCAGATCTGAGATTCTGGCAGTTTAAAATAACAGGAAAGGCACCGATAGCAGCCCTACCCTTATAAAAGGTCTCTGCAATAAATTTGCACATCAATTTTGCATTTTTTCATGGTTATACCATGCAGTTGCCATAATTGTCGCATTCCCTCACTGTCCCATTCCTGACTAGGGAAATCACGGCTCATTTTCATTTAGACTTTGACCAGCACGCAAATGTTTTGTTTTATGATGCAAGTATTATCAGTAATACTAGGGGCATGAGCCATAAAAAATAAATATATCTATGATTATCTGAGCGAGAAGAACATGATTGCATTTTTACTGCCAATTATGAAGCACTCTGCGCCATTTATAGAAATGTTACTGAGTGATTATTTTTTTTGTTTTTAACATGAACTTCATGAACTTCATATTTATCAGTTTAACGTCATACAGTTTATGTTAATTATGTTTGAGAAACTCAGGCAAAAAAAGAAAGTATGGAAGGGAGAAATGAAATTTCAAATTCTGTATGAGGTTTCTTGTGTAATAATAATAATAATAATAATAATAATAATAATAATAATAATAATTAACAGGTTATAGAGGAATAAATAAATCTTACTTCATGAACGGACTTTGTCCCTTCCTCTCACCGACTACATCGAAACACGTCATCAGCACGAATTGTACTTTTTCAAAGAGGTGTCCCCTGCCCCTGTCCCTTGACCCTGTCCCCCAGCATCTGTCCACCTTCATGATGGACAAGAGCGAGTCCATCACCACGGTTGATGATGCCATTAAGAAGCTGATCCTGCTGGACTCCAGGCAGAAGATCTGGGCCCAGGAGATGCTGCTGCAGGTCACCGACACAGCCATCCGACTGCTGGACTGCGAGACACAGGTGAGAGAGGGGAGTGGCGGGGAGAGGGGGGATTTCAAAGGGGGAGGCAGGTGGGAGACGGCGGGGGGTGTAGAGGGTAGATGTTGTGAAGATTATTAAAAATGCATCCCTGGGTCTGTCCCGGAAGTGATTGCGTGTGTCTGTGTGTCTGTCCCCAGGAGGAGCTGGAGAACTTCCCCCTTCCCACAGTGCACCTGTGTCAGACAGTGCTGAACCAGACGAGCTACTCCTCTGTGCTGCTGCTCGTGTGCCAGGAGGACTCTGAGCAGCACAAGCCAGACATCCACTTCTTCCACTGCGACGAGGTGGAGGTGAGAAACACTGACCCTGATCCAAACCCAACCCCACCCCCAACCCTGATCCTAACCCAACCCCAACCCTGATCCTAACCCAACCCCAACCCCAACCCTAACCCTGATCCTAACCCAACCCCAACCCTGATCCTAACCCAACCCCAACCCCAACCCCAACCATGATCCTAACGCAACCCCAACCCTGATCCTAACCCAACCCCAACCCCAACCATGATCCTAACCCAACCCCAACCCCAACCCTGATCCTAACCCAACCCCAACCCCAACCATGATCCTAACCCAACCTCAACCCCAACCCTGATCCTAACCCAACCCCAACCCCAACCATGATCCTAACCCAACCCCAACCCCAACCATGATCCTAACCCAACCCCAACCATGATC
Source organism: Acipenser ruthenus (assembly GCF_902713425.1). Taxonomy (NCBI): domain Eukaryota; kingdom Metazoa; phylum Chordata; class Actinopteri; order Acipenseriformes; family Acipenseridae; genus Acipenser; species Acipenser ruthenus. The sequence continues at coordinate 21,735,119 of NC_081216.1, read as the reverse complement.
CTAACGCAACCCCAACCCTGATCCTAACCCAACCCCAACCCCAACCATGATCCTAACGCAACCCTAACCCCAACCCTGATCCTAATGCATCCCCAACCCCAACCCTGATCCTAACACAACCACAACCTCAACCCTGATCCTAACCCAACCCCAACCCCAAACCTGATCCTAGCGCAACACCAGCCCCAACCCTGATCCTAACGCAACACCAGCCCAAACCCCAACCCCAGCTCCAACCCCAACTCCAACCCTGATCCTAACCCAACCCCAACCCCAACCATGATCCTAACCCAACCCTAACCCCAACCCCAACCCTGATCCTAACCCAACCCCAACCCCAACCATGATCCTAACCCCAACCCCAACCATGATCCTAACCCAACCCCAACCATGATCCTAACGCAACCCCATGTCAGCGTCAGCTTCTCTGCTCTCTCCTGTCAGGCTGAGATGGTCCACGCTGACATCGACAGCGCGATCGGAGACAGCAAGCACGGCAAGAAGATGAGGCCACAGACCCTCAAGTAAGTGACAGACTCTCTGCATTGGGGTAAACTAGCTACTGCAGGAGAGGCTTATGAAAGCTGCGATTTGTGATCTAATCTACAAACATTGCACACTCACACTGACACACACTCACACATACATCATGAGCTCCCTCTGCTGGGGAAGTACTAGAAATACTAAAAGAAACTATCAAATCAGTGACAGCATTGAAGACATTGAGACAGACTTCAAGTCTAAACATTTTGTATTGCATTTATTACCTTTCTTTCGGATTTCGGTTTGCTTCCCCCTTATTCTGTTCTTGTGATCCCTGCCTCGTGCTCGCATGTCTTGTCTAAGCTGCGTGTCATTGTTGTCGTGTGTTTCCCACGCCAGGGTGAACCAGGAGAAGATGAAGCATCACCGCGAGTCCATCATCCCGCCAGGCACCTCTCACGTGCCCCCTAGTGGCAACGTGAAGGGCCGCGCCGCCGCTCTCATGTCCAGCTCTGCTAAAGGTGAGCAGCGTGGCACAGCCAGACACACGCAGGCTCACGCTGCAGTGAGAGGGGAGAGAGAGGTGCAGAGAGCAGAGCCAGATCACACTTCAATAGCATTGCTCATCACACAGGGCAACAGCGATGCAATATTCACAAAGCAGTTTACCACCGCGCTCGCAGAAATTTTAGAATTTTTTGAATTTCTTTGTGAGGCGAAAATGTTGCAGATGTTGTTAGGGTTAGGGTTAGGGTTAGGGTTGGGTTAGGGTCAGATTTAGGGTTTGGGTTTCTCCCCATCACCTTGTATATCCTTACCCGCTGCCCATTCCCCTCTCAGATCTCGAGAGGAGAGGCTCCGGCGCCCAGGAACACGAGGAGTCTTACGAGGTGCTGGCTCAGAGGATTGAGAAAGATGTGGTGAGAGCCTGGATCACATGCTGTACCCAGTACCTCCCCCCTCTCTCTCCTTCATCACACGCTGTACCCAGTGCCTCCCCCCTCTCTCTCCTTCATCACTGAGAGCCTTCATCACTACTTGCACTATACCCTCTCCTTACTTGCTATCCCAATTCAGTGTTAAACATCTTTATTAACTTTCATCAACTTTTTTTTTTGATTGTTCGATCACTGTTCCATATCAGTTTTAAACTTTCTGTCAATCCTTAGTGGTCTTCTTCTTCTTCTTCTTCTTCTTCTTCTTCTTCTTCTTCTTCTTCTTCTTCTTCTTTGTTTTTCACATCATTTAATTCCTCTGCCCTCGAGCTCTGCGCTGTAGCCCTTCTTCATCTCTTCATTGCCCCTCTCCCCTCTCCAGCAAATCCTGAACTGCGCGCTTGACGACATCGAGATCTTTGTGGCGCGGCTGCAGAAAGCCGCCGAGGCGTTCAGCCAGCTGAACCAGCGCAAGAGAAACAAGAAGAACAAGAAGGGGCCTGCAGGTACCGCCCTCTAAAAAGGGAGGAGACAGGGAGACAGGGAGACAGGGGGAGAGGGGGAGAGGGGGAGAGAGGGGAGACAAGAGAGAGGGGAGAGATCGGGAGGTGGTGAGAGGATTTGCGAACATCTATAGAAAATGACATTTACAGATGCAGAAATAGGTTAGTGAACAAAAACAAAACTCAAACTGCTGTAAACATGGTGAAATTCTTTGCTTTAAAACTAAGCATTGCGTTTATGAAGCTTGCTTTGTTTAATTCAAATGCATTTAAAAGCTACAACAACACGCTGCCAAAATCTGCAAGCGTGCGCTCCATCATATAAACACATTGCACAAAAAAAGGCTGATTGCTAGAATGCTTTCTTTCTGTTTCCATCACAGAAGCTGCACTTGCTGCCAATGCCATTACTCTCGTAGCCTCATTTTTCTATTGATTTATTGATTTATTTAGCAAGGCGGTGAATTGATCAGGGTGGTTATGTGACGGTGGGATATGTGACATTCCACTGTATTTTTGTTGTCATTTCTATTCTAGAGGGAATGCTGACTCTGAGGGCGAAGCCTCCATCTCAAGCTGAGTTCACAGACAGTCTGCAGAAGATCAAGCTGGCCTTCAACCTGCTGGTAAGAGGGGGGCTGTCTGGGGCTTCAACAGCATAGCTGTATCAACCAGCATGGACCAGTTCCCTGGTCCGTTTCCTGTTTTGTCTTGAGTTTATAAAGACATTTTTTAACTGTCTGTCTGTGTGTGTGTGTGTGTCTGTCTGTCCTCGCAGGCCAAGCTGAAGAAGCACATTCAGAACCCCAGCGCTGCCGAGCTTGTACACTTCCTCTTCGGACCCCTGGAGCTGGTGAGGCAACACAACATAATCACACAATCACACACAGAATCACACACACAATCACACAATCACAAAATCACACACACAATCACAGGGTCAAGCACACAACCAGAAAGTTAAATATGAAATAACGCCAACTTCACAAACACACAGTCAACTACCCAAACAAATAATCAACTACACACACACAATTAATGACATGGTACAGCTCGGCACACACACACACACAGGGATTAAATGGGCACAGCGAAATGAGCAACAACAAAAGGGAAGCCAAGCAAAGTTTACAAAATCCACACACACACACACACACACACACGCTTCCAAACCCATCTGTGTGCTTATCAATGTGGGTGCCTGACACACACGGCTTTTGTTTTTGACTGAGCTTGTATGCTCGCACTGTGCCTTCACCACATTGTATTATTCTTACACCTCCCCTTCTTTTCAGACCTCTCTTCATTCGGGTTTTGTCCCTTTTGTTTTTCTTGTTATTGTATTTTGCAATGCCGAAGCAGGTGTGCTCAGCACTGCCTGCTGTTTAGATGAATTGAACAGACCGGCTCTCTCTCCCCCCTGCCTCCACTCTCAGGTGTCGTGTTGTCCAGTCCTGGCAACTCCTCTGCAGCCTGACACTGTGGCTCACACACGCACGCACACACACACAGTATAATAAAGGGTAAGCAGTGCTCAGCTTCACAATGACTCTGCATGTTAAACCCCTCAGGTGCTGCAGAGCAGTGGGGGTCCCGAGCTGCCCCGCTCCATCCTCAGCCCTCTGTTGTCCAAAGACGCCGTGGACTTCCTGCGAGGACACCTGTCCCCCAAGGAGATGAGCGTGTACGAGCTGCTGGGGGACGCCTGGACTCGCTCGCGGTGAGGACAAGCTGACACAGCCGTATCTAGGAGCTGTTTATCGCGCTGAGTTTCCTTTGAGCACAGATGTGTATTCTTGAGTTCCCAGGCAGTGGGTGGAGATTCATTCATGCAGTGGATGGAGGTTCATTCATGCAGTGGATGGAGGTTCATTCATGCAGTGGATGGAGGTTCATGCAGTGGATGGAGGTTCATTCATGCAATGGATGGAGGTTCATTCATGCAGTGGATGGAGGTTCATTCATGCAGTGGATGGAGGTTCATTCATGCAGTGGATGGAGGGTCATTCATGCAGTGGATGGAGGGTCATTCATGCAGTGGATGGAGGGTCATTCACGCAGTGAATGGATGGGTCTCAGTGCTGTGTCTTTCTTGGCACACAGTGTGCTGTACGATGTCTTGCCTCATCAGGGTACTTGTGATATTAAGAGTAAACAGCTGAATACCTGAATACCATTTCCAATGGTTATACTTGTTTATCCTTTACCATGCTTTCACTGTGCTTTATTACACTGTGCTGTGCTTTTACTACAGGTGCTCACACACTCGCACTCACACACACACACACACTCTCACACACACACACACACACACACACTCTCACACACACACACACACTCTCACACACACACACACACTCTCACACACACACACACACTCTCACACGCTCACACACACACACACGCTCACACACACACACTCTCACACGCACACACTGACACACTGTCCTGTTCCCTCACAGGGCGGAGTGGCCGCGGGACCAGATCGTGCCGCACTACTATCCCAAGTTCCGGAACGGATGGGAGGCTCCGTTGGAGAACTTCCACAACGTTCCCTGGGAGCTGGACGGGGGGCAGCAGACGAGCCCGGCTGAGTACCAGCATCGGCAGTCTGAGGAGGTGAGGAGGCTGGCCTCCGCATGGATATTAGGGCACTGGCTGAAACCTTATAGATAGACCTATACAATTGAGGAAGGCACTCGGCGAAACTTTATAGGAAGACCTCCTATAAAACTGATGAAGGCACTAGCTGAAATGTTTATAGTGTTTACCCTAGTAACAGTGCCAAACTTCAGCAACACTGACAAAAGGCGCCAGCCGCAAAATTTTGTAGCTCAACATCAAAAGCGTTGCCGAAGGCTTTGGAGGAAACACTTATAGTTTTACCTTAACAACACTGACAGAGGCAGAAAGTGACGCGTTTGTCACAAGCACTGAAGCTTTTTTTCATCTTGAAAAATCCTTTTCGAGTGATGATGACGCATGTTAACGCCTCTTGTCCATGTCTCTGTTTTGTTTTGCAGCAGCCGACGGCGCAGTCCTATCTACCCTCCAACGGGTACGAGAGAGAGAGTAGCTTTGACCAATCACAAGCCATTACTGAGATAAGGGGCAGGCTCACCTTCAGGGAATAAAAAACAAGGCAGCAATGCGGTGCTATTTCTTTTATTATTATTATTATTATTATTATTATTATTATTATTATTATTATTATTATTATTATTATTAATAATAAACAGTTCTTTTTTGTCTAATGGGAATTGACAGAGACTAGACACCTAGTGGAAACATTAGTCCTTGTGTTTATTATACTGTGTGTATTTCTAAAGGAGGTTTTTCTAGGTTAATTATTTACCTGCTAAATATATTATTGATGATGAGTTGAATAATGAACAGCCCTCCAAGGTGTGTGTTTCAGGGTAGAGCCCTTGAGAGAGGCATCTCATTTACAAGGGGGCCCTGCTCCAGGGTGTGTGTTTCAGGTAGAGCCCTTGAGAGAGGCATCTCATTTACAAGGGGGCCCTGCTCCAGGGTGTGTGTTTCAGGTAGAGCCCTTGAGAGAGACAACTCATTTACAAGGGGGCCCTGCTCCAGGGTGTGTGTTTCAGGTAGAGCCCTTGAGAGAGGCATCTCATTTAAAAGGAGGCTCTGCTCCAGGGTGTGTGTTTCAGGTAGAGCCCTTGAGAGAGGCATCTCATTTTCAAGGGGGCCCTGCTCCAGGGTGTGTGTTTCAGGGTAGAGCAAAACAAAAACACTTAAAACAGTCCTGGTCGTGAGTGATTTTAAAAAGGTATTGTGCAGGGGCCGTTTTTAAGTTTGAAGGCAATGAATTCCAACACAAGGCAAAGCATGGGCAACTGCATCATATAAATGCTTAGAAAAGACCATCAGGAGAATTTGTGTTCTCAGCTGCTGCTGCGGTTTGATTATTTTGAATTTGGTTTTGTGTTTTGTTTTTTGTTTTTGTTTGATCAGAAGTTACGAGGCGCCACAGAAGAAATATGTCAAGATCCGCTATCGTTTCGTAGCGCGGAACGCAAACGAACTGTCCGTAATGGAGGATGAGGTGCTGGAGGTAAACTAACAGATACATACAGTATATATATAGAGAGAGAGAGACAGACAGACAGACAGACTGTCCTGTGCATGAAAGTGTTAACAGATACTGTAGCTCAGGGATGGGCAGCTCGCTTGTCTCTCTCAGAAGCTAATAATCAGTGGGAGCCGTGTTTGGGAGAAAGAGACTGATCACAGATCTACACTATTACATCATGCATTTCATTATGATACCAGCAGGTCACTCAGATATCTAGGGTCTGGATTAGCCTGTTGTGCTGTGCTAGAACTCTGAGCTGATACTATACAGAGCCTACATGCTTTCTGTGAGGGGCATGTGTACATACCACGTATAATATACAAACAGACACATTGTACTGGTAATTAAATATAAGAGTGACACAAATAATAATAATACCCAAGTTCTTTATCATGCTACTCACTATATGCACTGTAACAGCAGCGGGATGTGTGAGACAGCAGGGAGGGGGTTAAAGACATGTAAAAATGCACTTCTGTTTAGTTGAATTGTTTATTTAACTGTTTTATTGTTTAATTATCCCCTGCACCTGGGTGGTAATTTGGAATAGGGACCAGGTGCAGGGTATTTAAGAGAGGCAGCTAGTCTGCTCATGGCTGCTGAGTAGAAGGAGGCATTTGAGGTGCTCTGCTTCTGAGCAGTCGCTGAAGTAAGTGCTGTGAAACCCGCATAGTTTGATTGTGTTTTGTGGTGCCAGGTAAACGGCTTAGCCGTCCTGCGAGTTAGTGAGGGAAATAACCTGTTTAGTTAGCGCTCGAAAGCGGAGCGGGGTGTTTATTTTGTGTGTTGTTATATTTATTTTATTTTGTGTTTATTAAAAAAAATAGCGCGTCAGCGCAGGAAAATCCATTCTCTTGTGTTCTGGGTCGTAGTTTTTAAAGGGGCACGAACCCGTGAGTGGTGCGAGTCTTTTACAGCACCTATTAGCAAATAACAGCTAACTACATATATCAACTGAATAAGCAAATCAACAGATCGACGGAAAATCTATGATGGCAAAGCATATTGATTAAATGTAACCTTACCAATGTCATGAAGAGGCCCTCAGTAAAGCTGCAATCTTCGCTTCCCTTTTGCATTGAACTTTCATTTCTACTTCTTTCCACTCGCCACGGAACTTGAGGGTCAAATCCTTCTCAAAGGCCAACTGCATAAGGTGCGCTTTGCAGTTGTGAAGCATGCTCCTTCTGTGTGTTGTCAGTACGTTAGAAAGGGTAGAACATTTTCACACATTGCAGTAGAAGCCTCAGAAGTCAAAGCAAGTCGTAGCACTGTCTTAACACTTGGCATCGCTTCAAGGACGCTGTGAAACGTTTTCAGCACAGACTGGCTCGTCCACTTTTCATTTTCGTTTGATTTAATCTGCTTCTGTAGAAAATGACGTGCAACTAGCAATTCAGATTCAACACTGTCCATCTTGGTTAAATTAACTAAGAGTTGCAAATTAGCAGGTTGCAGAAACGTCGGGCTACTGGGGTCGGCAGCCTGTAGCGCTGCAATTATTATTACGTTCATTAAAACGTGATGACAGTTCAACTAGTACGGCATCCAGCACACCACGTTCATTATCAGATTCACCCCCTGGCTGACCAACAGATCCCTCAACCACAAAGTCTTCAAGGTGCTTGCTCAGATGTAAAACTCTCTGTTTCTTGCATGGCACAGCTGTTTCACCACTGTCATTCAGAAAAAACTTTAAAAACTGCATCACGATGCAGTTTCGCAATGCACTCTGAAGCACTACAGCAGAAAGAAGATCGCTTTCTTCTCCCTGAAGCATTTAGTTTGGAGTGTCCAGTATACTCAAAATTGGCTTCGACTGCCTGCTTCCAATCACAATATCCACTAACAGTAAAGGCAAAGTGGCTTTTCCTGTTAAAGATCCAGATTTTCTACATGGAAAACAAAAACCTGAATCTGACTTGGGGTACTCTAACCATTCCCTACTGTTATACCAAGCCAGGTTAAATGATCTTTTTTTGTCTCCAAAACTGCGCAATGGAAATTTCTTAAGGTCTGGTTGAGCTGGGTTTCACCTAAGGTCTGGTTGAGGAGGATTTTCACCTAAATCCTCCGGGGCTGTTGCTGCTGCCGGGGCTTGCAAGTTGTTTGAGCTGGCTGAAGGATTTTCATCAGGACTGTTAACGTCCTCACTGCTTCTTTTTATTTATCCACTTTCTAATATCCATAACTCTAGATGGTAGGAGTTCAATTTACACTCACAAAATATTTACTTCGTTTTCTGTGAAGCGTTCACTTCGCGCCACATAAGACCCGCCCCCTGCTCTATTTTTCAGTATGCGTGTCCTAACTCAGGGGCGGACACTGTGGGCTTTGTTGGTAGATAACATGCAATAAATACAAACTTGACTAAAAAAACACTAAATGTTCTATAAATTATATAGTATAGTAATTGTGTATCAAGGCTGAGAAGAATCAAACTGGGTAGGCACCAACATTGCCCCCTGGTGCTCCCCCGTGGCACCGCTCCTGCCTGTACTCCTGGGCACATGATCAGTTCAGTGAGCCCTGCTGCTGCTGCTGGAGTTGTGTTTGTGTCTATGTGTGTGTGTGTGTGTCTGTGTGTGACAGTGAGTGCTGCCCCCTACAGGTGGTGGAGGATAACAAGCAGTGGTGGAAGCTGCTGAACCGGAGTGGAGTGTCGGGGTACGTGCCTTACAACATCCTGGACGTGGTGAAGCTGGAGGAACCCCAGGGACAGCCTGAGCCCCTCTACTGCCAGGTGAGACACAGCGACACACAGGTACGCAGGTACACAGGTGAAACACAGCGACACACAGGTACGCAGGTACACAGGTGAAACACAGCGACACACAGGTACGCAGGTACACAGGTGAGACACAGCGACACACAGGTACGCAGGTACACAGGTGAGACACAGCGACACACAGGTACAGAGGTGAGACACAGCGACACACAGGTACACAGGTACGCAGGTACACAGGTGAGACACAGCGACACACAGGTACGCAGGTACACAGGTGAGACACAGCGACACGCAGGTACACAGGTGAGACACAACGACACACAGATACGCAGGTACACAGGTGAGACACAGCGACACGCAGGTACACAGGTGAGACACAGCGACACGCAGGTATACAGGCACACAGGTGAGACACAGCTACACACATGTACACAGGTACACAGGTGAGACACAGCGACACGCAGGTACACAGGTGAGACACAGCGACACGCAGGTATACAGGCACACAGGTGAGACACAGCTACACACATGTACACAGGTACACAGGTGAGACACAGCTACACACAGGTACACAGGTACACAGGTGAGACACAGCTACACACAGCGACACACAGGTATACAGGCACACAGGTGAGACACAGCTACACACAGCTACACACAGGCACAGGTGAGACACAGGTGAGAAACAGCTACACACAGGTACACAAGCACACAGGTGAGACACAGCGTCACACAGGTACACAGGTGAGACACAAGTAACCCTTCCCAGGTGGGACAAAGTGACACACAGGTACACACAGGCATACAGGTACACAGGTATGCACAGCAACACACAGGTACACAGGTCAGACACAAGTAGCCCTACCCAGGTGAGACATGGCGACACACAGGTGCACAGGTACACACAGCAACACAGGTACACACAGATGAGAACAGGTACACACAGGTAGACACAAGTAACCCTGCCCAGGTAGACACAGGTACAGCACTGTGCGTCACTGTTAAAGAGCTGCAGTGTGTTATCTGACACCCATCTCGTTCTCCTGCAGCCAAACCACCGCTACAAGGGGGACATGAGCTCGCGGGGAGGGGGTCCCGTAAGCCCAATCAACAGCCAGCTGGGGAGACAAGAGAGCCTTGAGATGGGGGGTCCCATGCTATCCCCAAGGGACAAAGACCGTGAGTACCCCCCTGCAAGGAGTCCCAGTAATATCCTTTACACCCTCCCTAACAACCCTCCCCAGCCAATTGATTTTACCCTGTTTTTTTCTCCCAATTTGAAATGGCCAATTGTATTTCGGCTAAGCTCACCGCTACCACTCTCCTCTCCTCTCCTCTCTCTCCTCTCTCCTCTCCTCTCTCCTCTCCTCTCTCCTCTCCTCTCTTCTCTCCTCTCCTCTCTCTCCAGAGCGTATTCACCAGATGGATGAGGTGAACGACGAGCTCCTCAAGAGGATCACCACCAACAAGACTCAGCCGCCGACACGGAACTTCAAGGTGGAGCGCGCTCAGAGCGCCCTGGTGCCACTCAACTTCGACTCGGGGGCGGGGCAAGTGAAGGCCTGGCTGGAGGGCAAGGGCTTCTCCAAACCGTGAGTCCCAGTAATAGCCCTCATCCTGACCCTGACCCTGACCCTGACCCTGACCCTAGCCTTAGCCCTAACATTACCAAGAGTCTGAACCCCCATTTACACAACAAGGAGCAGTAGGTAGACAATGACAGTGTTTCTGTACCTCGCTTTGTGTTTCTCCCACTCGTAGTGACACCGCTCTCTCTCTCTCTCTGTGACTCTCTCACTCCCCCTGTCCCCTCTCTCCCCCTCTCACCCTCTCTCTCTCAGGACGGTTCAGAGTCTGGGGATCCTGACCGGCGCTCAGCTCTTCTCCCTCAATAAGGAGGAGCTGAAGGCGGTGTGTGGAGACGAGGGCTCACGGGTCTACAGCCAGATCACCGTGCAGAAAGCACAGCTGGAGGTGAGGGGCAGCGGGATAGGGAGCAGGGAGCAGAGAGGAGGGATCAGGGAGGAGGGAGCAGGGAGGAGGGAGGAGGGGCAGAGCAGGGTGGGGCAGGCAGTGGGACAAATAGTAAAGGACATTTTGATACCCTGTGATACATTGTGATACTCATTCTCAGTTATTTGTTGTATCGTATCTCCGTCTCTCTGCCCCCCCTTGCTCCATCTCTCTGCCCCCCCTCTCCCTCTCTCTCTCTCTCTCTCTCTCTCTCTCTCTCTCTCTCTCTCTCTCTCTCTCTCTCTCTCTCTCTCAGAAGAGCCAGGGTGACTCTGAACTGCAGGAGATCATGAGGAGGAGACAGGAGAGGATCACTTCGACCAGCCAGGAATAAGAAACTGCAGCTCACAACCCAGAAACAACCTGGTGACTGGATGAGAACAGCAGATAGAAACAAACAAACAGGCTGTGGAGTTTGATACTGATGTAGTAGCTGTAGCAGAGGAGGAGAAGGGGTGGAAAACATTATACAAAATGATACAAGGTGTAGATCCGTCTGTACAACTAATCTGACAACAAGCCATGCTTTGATATAATTATATATATATACACACACACACACACACATGAACATATATATATATATATATATATATATATATATATATATATATATATATATATATGTTCATTTTGCCTTTGCTTGTTATGGTACAAATATAGAAATCTATAGGATATGACTTATTTAATTTGTAATTCATTAATTTGACCCTTTTATGAAGTCCAGAATGTGACACTGCTGTTTTTTTGTTTGTGTTTTTTTTTTAATGCTTCGTGAATACATTAATATATTGCTGTTATGAAATGATAATAATAAAAGAAATCCTATAATATTAAACGCGTGTTTTGTTCATTGTGGCGCAGTAGACACTGGTATTAAGGACTGCCTGAAATAACCCTGTATGCCCGGGCTCTCTGGCCCTGGTCCTGGAGAGCCCCGATCCTGCAGGTTTGCTAGGTGTCTTTACATCATCACTGGCTAAAGATCTGAACACCTGTTAATCTTGACTAATTAAGCTAAGGGGCAGCAGTGTGGAGTAGTGGTTAGGGCTCTGGACTCTTGACCAGAGGGTTGTGGGTTCAATCCCAGGTGGGGGACACTGCTGAGCAAGGTACTTTACCTAGATTGCTCCAGCAAAAACCCAACTGTATAAATTGGTAATTGTATGAAAAAAATAATGTGATATCTTGTAACAATTGTAAGTCACCCTGGATAAGGGTGTCTGCTAAGAAATACATAATAATCAAAAGTTTTAAATGTAAACAGTATATAGGACCCCCTATAAATGTATACATATGTATATAGCGTCAGCGGCATGACTGCGCTGTTTTGTTGTAGTATAAATTTAAATGTAGCAATACAGTATCGCGGTGAGCTGGCTGAAGTCCTTTGTCATGCTTACTCGGCTCCATGTCAAAACGCCTCATGAATAATGTACACACCGGGGCCGGCTTATAAATAATATATTCACACAGGGCGGAACACATGCCTGTGAGAACAGACAGAGGGGTCGTGAATAATACACACTGGGGGCGTGGCTCGCATTGATTATATGGCGTGATCCTCTATAGTTTCTCAGCAAATGGGCGTGACCTTGCCTTGGAAGCTCATGAATAATATACAAAGCTGGGAAAGAAAGGCGCGGTTTAGACAGATGATTGGGTCTGCGAGGATCTTCAGCGAGTTGGGCGGGGCTTGGTATCGAACGCCTCTCGCAGAGAGGTCGGTATTCCTGTAATCCGATTGGTTTAACTGCGTGTGGTAAAGTTGGATGGGAGTCGTGCTCTTACTCAGGGAACGTAGGTTAACACTCGCTCTCGCTCGCCGAATCTACTCTCGCTCTTTCACGCGCTCGATATATAAAGCCCTCTCGGACCCCCAGCGATGTCACTCTCCCCGGTGAAACGGCAGAAGATGCAGTCTGCGCTGGAGCAGCTCAAACAGCACACCGTGGTGGTGGCAGATACTGGGGACTTTAACGGTAAAAGGGTCTCGGTCCTCGCCTATAAATGGGTTCCGAAATTGGATTGAGACGTACAGCTATATAGAAGACAGCAGGGTTAATCTGGGTACCAATGATGACTTGAAAAAGTTATTGGGGTGCGCTCGGAGAACACGCGCGTAAGATTGGCTGGAGTTTGGATGTAACTTTTTGTTGAAGTTTTGGAAATGCAGTGTGTTTTGAAGCCTGCGATGCATATTGAAAGGCGAGGGCAGGTGTGCTATTTAAACTGTTAGTACTAGGCGTTGTTAAATTGGACATTGGACTGGAGTCGAGACGAGACGTATCGGCGATAAACATGCAACCATAGGTGGTGACGTAACAGTCGATATACATGTTATGGAAATATAATTTAAATAGTTATCGGTTATACGTTGCTGTTTATGGCACTATTACTAATGTAGGGTGCTGCAATTGTATTTTGCGTTCTTCCTAATCTCAGTCGCACGGTCGGTGTATAACCAGATTATCTATCTGTACTGGTAAAATATGCATCACATCTGTTCAACATAATTATACAGCACACTTTCTTTTATTTAAAATGTTCATGCAACAAAAGATTATTATTATTATTATTATTATTATTATGGTTGTTATTTTATAACAATTTGGTTAATTATTTTCAGGAAGTTCGTGTTCTAACTAACCGTAATGCGTAGCAAAGATTGGGGAAGTAAAAAAAGAAAGAAAGAAAAGAGGAGTGACACTCGAGACTTGTTGGCACAGGCAGCCCTGGTTTCCTAATCGCCTGTGACACAAGGACTCCGCAGAATGTCGTTCAGTTGCAAAACGATTGCTTTTTGCGTTGCAATCGCATTGCAGAATGCGCGGCGCTGCTGTGCACACACACATCTGAACGTTGTGTTGCTGTATTACAGCAGTACCGCTAGTGCTGTGCAGTGTGGGGATATAACGGTCCACCTGGGGAACAAAATGATCTGTCTTCATTTGGAATGTAAACTGCAGCACACTAAGATTTTCAGGTGTGTTTATATAAACGACTCGTCTAATAATACTGTTCGAGTTCATTAACTGTATCCAGCGTGCCTAGAGTTCCAGACAAGCATGCATTGTGTTGTGTCCTGTGTTTTTCTTCGCACACACAACACAATCCACTCCTTATTTATCATCGGCGTCTTATTGTGAACTGCAATCAAGTAAATAATGTGTTCAGTCTGGCGTTCCTGAAGAGAGCCAGCAGCACCATAGTAATCTACAGTATTCTGTAAATACAAAGTTCGGAGTGCTTTTGATTCATTTAAATATGCTTTTCCCCTCACTGGGCTTGATCACCATGCCAAAACATGTTGGTGTTTTGACAGTGTGGCAGTTAAGGGGTTAAGCGCGTCATGTTTTGTAATGAAAGGCCTGTAACTGGCTGATCTGATGAAGCAGTGAAATGCAGAGTCCTGTGCTGGTTGCCCTGGCTTGTGAAAGAGAGGCATTGTGAATGTGTGTGTGACTGGGGGCGGTTACACGGTGACTGATTGCAGCATGCAGTCGGGTGAGCATGTGCATTGCACAGGGGGGAGGGAGGGGGGATCGTGGGCCCACAATGGGCTGAACCCAGTGGTTCACGGAGACAGCATCCACAGAGCAAGGCAGACAGGCTGCGAGAATCGCATGAGCTGGCTGACTGATCCTGCATAAGCTGCATGTAGAGATAGTCAGCCCGCCCCCTTGTTCCTGTAACAGGGCTGTGCGGGTACGTGACCCAGACTGTGACCATCGTCGTATTCATACCCTGTACCCACCCCCACCCCGCTGGGCAGCACTTCATAGAGTTTCGCCAGCTTCTTCAATTCAGGGGTGTTGCATTCAGCTTTGACTTGCCCTAACTACTAGACGCAGGATGTAACTAGACACGCATTTTATGTATTATAATGGAACAGCTTTTTTTTTTTTCCTAAAAAAAAAATATAACCTAATAACTTAAGATATGAAATGTTTTTAATAAAATAACTTTGATCTGACAATTAATAAATTCGCTTCTGGTAATTGAGCAACATCTTGTACAGTGTCAAATTTACTCGGATCTGTTTTTGATGGGTAAATTTGTGGTGATTTAAAACGTGCTTCCTTCTCCCTCTCTTCCTCGCTCAGCCATCGAGGAGTTCAAGCCCCAAGATGCCACCACGAACCCCTCTCTGATCCTGGCCGCGGCGCGCATGCCAGCCTACCAGCACCTCCTGGACGAGGCCATCGAGCACGGGAGGAAGCTGGGGGGGTAAGGGGTGGGGGGGGCAACCCTGATAAAACTGTTCATTGCTGTGTGTTGATTCACTTGTTGCTGCCTGAGTCTCTTGCTGGTGTGTGTTATTCGCTTGTCATTGCTGTATGTGTGGGTGTTACACTCTTGTCGTTGTTGTGTGTGTTATTCTCGTTGCAGTGTGTGTGTGTGTGTGTCTCTTGTTGCTGTGTGTGTTACTCTCGATGTTGCTGTGTGTTCTCTGGTCGTTGTGTGTGTTATTCTCTTGTCGTTGCAGTGTGTGAGTCTCTTGTTGCAGGGTGTGTGTTATTTTGTTGTGGTGTGTGTTTACCTTGTCGTTGCTGTGTGTTGAGTCTCTTGCAGATCCAGTGTTTAATCTGTTTTCCCCTCCTCCCTGCAGGACGGAGGAGGAGCAGGTCACCAATGCCATGGACAAGCTATTTGTGAGCTTCGGGCTGGAGATCCTGAAGAAGATCCCAGGCAGAGTCTCCACTGAGGTGGACGCCAGGTAGCTCTTCCAAACCACAGCTTCGGCCAAAAGATTAGCATCGCCTGAGATATTAATTAAAAAAAATAAAAAAAATGTAAAACTATATGAGCAGAATTTAGATCCTTTATTTAACATCATGTAATTGAACATTTGATATCGCAAAAGTCTATCGAAGCAATAATAGTAGTAGAGTATTTCATGTTAGATTTTGAAATGTTAATTTTTCCAGAAATCCAGGGATGGAAACGAGACTTCTTTTGCATAGCAGTTACTCGCCCAGTCCAAGCTTTAATACCAGCTTGATTACTCCCAGTGTATAGGTAACAAGCTCAGGTGTGTCTTGGTATTAAACTCCTAGCTTTTCCCATTGCAGAGCAGTTTGCGCTGTTCCAGGTTTTCCAGTGAGCCTTCGCTGTAAGTCACAAGTATAGCAGGTGTACTCGCCTCTGTCTGAATAATCTGCCCCTGCATCGGCTCTGTTAACCCTGCCTCTCTCTCCCTCTCTCCCTCCCTCCTCCCCCCTCCCCCCAGGCTGTCCTTCGATACAGACGGGATGATCCAGCGTGCTCTCCGGCTCATCAAGCTCTACGAGGAGGCCGGGATCAAGAAGCGCCGCATCCTCATCAAGCTGTCCTCCACGTGGGAGGGAATCAAGGCTGGCAAGTGAGAGAGGGGAGAGGGAGGAAGTGAACAAGTAGACAAAAGTTGCAGCTTGTTCCTCCAGTTGTGTACTAGCAGAAGTTGTATGTCTTATTATAATTTTTTTGGTATTTCTGATCTCTCTCTCTCTCTCTCTCTCTCTCTCTCTCTCTCTCTCTCTCTCTCTCTCTCTCTCTCTCTCTCTCTCTCTCTCTCTGACACTCCTCTCGGTGCTCGCAGGGAGCTGGAGGAGAAGCACGGGATCCACTGCAACATGACCCTGCTGTTCTCCTTCGCCCAGGCCGTGGCCTGTGCAGAAGCACGAGTCACACTCATCTCCCCCTTCGTGGGGCGGATCCTCGACTGGCACAAGGAGAACACGGACAAGAAGAGCTACGAGCCCTCCGAGGACCCCGGTGAGGGGAGAAGGGGACAGGGCAGAGGGCAATGGGGAGGGGAAAGAGGATGGAGAGAAAGGAAGAATGGAGGAGAGACAGAAAGAAGAGTGGGAGGGGCTTCTGTGTTTACGGGTTTACTGAACACTTATAAATATCATCTATTGTAGTCCCACAAACAGTACACTCCACGTGATTGGAGGTAGCCACCAATCCCTCATGCAGCTCCTAATTTCACAATTAAACCTCTTCCTTACAAATTGTAATATCGACAACTGGATTGCATCTGTCGAGTCACTGGGATCCTCTAGGATGGGGATGAGAATCGAAGGGCGTACTGGTTCTTCCAGTTCTGTTCATGTTGTGTTTTGGGTTTTATTTTTTTTTCCCCTCTCTGGTTTCAGGGGTGGTGAGCGTAACGAAGATCTACAACTACTACAAGAAGTTTGGCTACAAGACGGTGGTGATGGGTGCTTCGTTCCGCAACACCGGCGAGATCAAGGCTCTGGCGGGCTGTGACTATCTCACCATCTCCCCGGGGCTGCTGGCTGAGCTCAGCAAGGACTCCAGCAAGGTCCCCCCCGCCCTGAGCCCAAAGGAGGGTGCGTGTCTGGGGAGGGGGGCGGGGGTCTGTGCTTGTGACTACATCTCCACTAAGAAAAACTACATTCAAGTATTTGACAAGAGAAATCTGAATTTCTCTCTCTCTCTCTCTCTCTCTCTCTCTCTCTCTCTCTCTCTCTCTCTCTCTCTCTCTCTCTCTCTCTCTCCAGCCCAGGCCTGTGACCTGCAGAAGCTGCCGCTGGATGAGAAGCAGTTCCGCTGGCTGCACAACGAGGACCGCATGGCCGTGGAGAAGCTCTCCGACGGGATCCGGAAGTTCGCAGCCGACGCCGTGAAGCTGGAAGCCATGATCAAGGTGCAGGGGCTGTAGAGAGGGGGTTAGTGAGAGAGGTAGAAGGAGGGGCGCTGAGAGGGAGGGAGACCTTTTTTGTTGGAGGTTTGGTTTTGACAAAGTACACCGAATAAGGCACAAGACTTGGTTTTAGTTGCCTTGGTTTTGATAAAATACTTCCGTTTCATTCTCTGCTCTTCTGGATGTTCGTAGTGTGATGGCCTAACTGGGAATCCCATTTTAACTGGAAGAAAAAAATCGCAGTTCAAGAAACAGATTTTGAAAGTTCTGTTTTGCAGCTTCACACCACAGGGGGGCAGTATAAGATGAGCTTTGATTTCTTGTTTTACGGTTTGCTTTGAAAATCGGGTCCAGCAAGGTGCTTCCATTGAGCACCGCTTAGACAGGCATTGCTGCTCTTAATGTTTTAATTTCATATTGGATTATTATTATTATTATTATTATTATTATTATTATTATTAATAAAGTGGGTAGTAATGTGTAGAGTAGCAATCGGGATCCAACTTCACAAACCTTCAAATCCAACTGAAAACATGCATGGTCCTGTAATGCAGTATACAGTGTGTGACTCCTAATAGGGGGCAAGGCGATTTGATCGATACATACTTAATTGAGGCTCCCAATTAAATTAAATGGGGTTCAGAAATCAATCGATGAATCAAATAAGTGTAGCGTGTTTGTGGGTTAATCTAAAACGTGTGGGTTGTGTGTTTTTTTTTTTTTCTTCAGGAGAAGATGTTGAGCACCAAGAATGGGAAGTGATTGGTGTGGGAGCTGCAAGGGAACGAAGCAGGAGGGACCACAGGCTTTACAAGCACCCCCCGCCCCCGATGACGACATTCCTGACCAGACAGCCTGCGTGTCTGCTGTGTAGGACCTGCTTCTAGTGCTGTGACTTCCAATGCGTCTCTGATCATTTCTCAGTTGTAAAGCTAGTTTTACATGCACTTTTTTTTTTTTTTTTTAAAGGAATATATATATAATTATATATATATATATATATATATATATATATATATATATATATATATATATATATATATATATATATATATATATTTTTTATTAGATGTGAAAGAAGCAATATTAATTATTGGACATGCACAATCCATTGATTTGTGAAACTATTAAAACATGAAGATTGACAAATGCTTATGATAGAAATGAAATGCTTATATGAGATTATCTGTACAACATTTTATTTTAAAATAAAATAGAGTAAATCTCATGGCAATGTGTTTATGTATTGATTCATTCATTGATGTATTTATTTTTCAGTAAGAGTAGTGCAGAGAAAGAAAAGCCATCAGGGTATGAAACCAGGATCACCCTGCTGCACCAGCGTTCCAGTTACCATCATGGGACAAGATGTTAGATGAGAAATAGCTGTAAAATGTTATGTGCGGTTTAAAAAAAAAAAAAAAGTATGCAATAGAAATGAACAAAAGAAAAAACATTTTGTCTTTAAAGAATTTGATGGAGCCTTCTGCAAATATTTTGTGCAGTTTGGTAGAAAAACTGGAAAAAGCAGGGAAACATAACAGGTTATACACAAGTCCTTTAAAAATCTGGGGTTCAGCAGTTACAAAACTGAAAGAACGTCATGAAAAATCAGAATTCCACAAAGCAGCAGTAATAGTTGACAATGATTTCGTATATCTGTGATGCAACAAACTGAAACACCTGAACGTCAGGTTCCTAAGTGTTCTTCTGTTCGTGTTGTGTGAGGGTGCGGCTGTGATGCAGTCCTCGAATGCCTGCTATTCGGTCCTGCACCTCTCTCAAGCTGTGACTGACTGTTGTGTTGAATCGGGGAGCGGAGGTGCTTGTGATTCTGGTTAGTGCTTTCCTCAAGTGAAGACCATCAAACTCAATTTGACCCCTGATCTAAGCAGCTGAACTCGAACCCAGATACTCTATCACCGGCGGCCACGAAGCACGTTCTCCACGAGGGATGAAGATTCATTGTGATTGCAGTACAATGCCTTTACATTACTTATTGTAGGTGGGGTCTAACTAGAAGATATTCTTAGCAAAACATCCCCGGGGCTCGTACGTAATTCAGCATTCCTACCTTTCAATTTGACCTTTATTAGCATCGCCACATTTGCACGACACTTTGTGAAAAACAATCGCTTCATCTTGAGAAGCTGACCCCGAATCTGATTCTCTTGGACTTGAGAAGGGTGGCAGTAATTGCTGTAGAATGTGTTTGTGTTCTGTGACGGACAGTGTTCTAGGTGGGTCTGACTGGAGCAAGGGGTGGCCAGCTAACTGAACCAATACTCCATCCAGACCCTGAAGTAGTTCATTGGGATTGGCCAACCCCAGGAGCAAAGCATTGCACAGTCCTCCCGTTGAGACATGAAGCAGCCAGCAGGGAAACCTGAAGTGCCATCCCTCTCCCTGCGTTTCAACCACTCCTGGCAAGATCAGTGATCTGCCTTCTTTCCACTGATGGGTCCTGATCGCAGCGACGGATCCTCACAGCCATCAACGCGCTCACACAGGGGTGCTTAACTCCTTCCTCCTCCTCTTCCTCCTCTTTCAGGGGGGCTGGAGGAAAAATCTGACATTCATTATTCCCTACTGCGGCGGGCGTACGTACATATGCACCTTCTAGTTTAAACTTTGGTGATCCTAGTGCAGGGGTGTCCAATCGGTTCAATTAAATAGTTTAGAACAGGGTTTGGAACAAAGACCAGGAGTGGAACGGCCAGCTTTGGCCACCCCTGTCCTTGTGGCTTTTGTATTTAAACCTTGGGTGACCTAAAGTGTTTTTTTTTTGTTTTTTAATTCAAGCAGTGCAGTAAACCTAAGCTGAGCGAACACGAAACCACTTTGGGGCTTGGAGCTTGGTTTCAGGAGACTAGGTTTCAGGCCACTGCATGACACACCAGGGGAGACTCGGGGTTTGAGAACAGCAAAGTTGTCTCAAACTAGGTTTCTCGGTCTCCTGGAACCAGCTTTCAAGCCACTACCTGAAAACGTGGCTTTGTGTTCCCGCAGCTTAAAAGATATTTAAATGCAATGCCAGATATTCTCCATGTCTTCAAGTCGAAAGCCCTTCTTGTTTTCTTCCAGTCGAAGTGTTTGCCGCTGAACGGGTTGAGCGAGTTTCTTTCAGTATTTCGCGCAGGGGGGCACGGCTCAGGCTCTCCTCTGTTTGTATGTTCTGTTCTCCTCCGCAGCTCAGTGCATGGCGGGCGGCTGTGTGTTTAAATGAGGTGCTGTGTGTTTAAACAATGCACCTGCAGCCGCTGGGAAAGAAAGAAAATAAACAGAAACTGATTGTAACGTTAGGTCTGTAATCTCGCCCTCTTTAACGTGGTAATTCACGATGATGTATTGTTAAGTGCACAGTCAGTGAATGAGTGAGTGTGGCATGTGTGTTGTGTTTCTGTGCTTGATTCCTATGACATGAATTCGAAAGCTAAGCATGTCTTTACCTCTGGAATATCTACAGGCACTACTTACGAACCAGTTCTGTTTTTTGAAGTGGGTCCCCCTCACTGCACCCCACTCCTCTCCTCACTGCACCCCTCTCCTCTCCTTACTGCACCCCTCTCCTCTCCTCACTGCACCCCTCTCCTCCCCCTCACTGCACCCCACTCCTCTCCTCACTGCACCCCTCTCCTCTCCTCACTGCACCCCTCTCCTCCCCCTCACTGCACCCCTCTCCTCTCCTCACTGCACCCCTCTCCTCTCCTCACTGCACCCCCTCTCCTCCCCCTCACTGCACCCCTCTCCTCTCCTCACTGCACCCTCTCCTCCCCCTCACTGCACCCCTCTCCTCCCCCTCACCCCACTCCTCTCTTCAATGCACCCCTCTCCTCCTCCTCCACTCTCTCTCACTCCTCCTCCCTCTTCCAGCAGAGGCATTCCTTAAACTCACCTGCTGATCCAGTCCTGCCTGTCTGGCTGCTTGTAGATGTTCTTGTCTTGTGCGTGTGAATAACACCTGCGATTATTTTCCTTGCGCATTTGCTGACGGCTCTACGAAGACCCAACCCCCGTATAAAAACATCTTTTAAAAGAGACCAGTTCATCTGATCTCTTACCAAGGAACTGCTGTGCTGTGCTGTGCTGTGCTGTGCTGTTGTATTTTTTATTTAAAGGACA
This sequence comes from Acipenser ruthenus, assembly GCF_902713425.1. NCBI lineage: Eukaryota > Metazoa > Chordata > Actinopteri > Acipenseriformes > Acipenseridae > Acipenser > Acipenser ruthenus. The sequence goes on along the minus strand of NC_081216.1, from coordinate 21,713,587 downwards.
ATAATCCCCAACGTGTTTCTTGGCTCTCGGCTCTGGTCGTGTTTTTAATTTAATTGAATTTTTTTGGGGAGATATGGAGCCTGGTAGAGTTGTTCGGCTCCTCCTGTTCCTCACCCTCTCGTTCCTGTGGGAGAATTCCCAAGCCCTGGATTCTGCCTCGGACTTCTCCTACCTGGGATCATCCTTCAGTCTGGAGCCGTCCGGCGGAGAGAACAGCATGGAGGTATTTGTTTGTGATCTCTTGTTTTCTACATGGTGAAACCTGATTCTCAGAACAGCGCTCTGATGCATTGTTAACCTGCCTTGATGTGCGCTGTGCTCTTCAGCCCCGCAATCTGGTATTTACAGTACAGTGTAGTGCTGTAGGTCATCTATTAATGCTGTGTAATGTCTTATTTAGGAAGTGTCTTGATTGGGGGGGGGGGGGGGGGGGGGGGGGGGGTAATGTAAACAATACTAGTTTCAATTCGCTTATCAGAACAGACCTTGGTCACATTTACTTTGTGCAATAGAGGCTTTACTGTAAATGTATACACTTTTTTTATTAACATGCCATATTTTAAACTAGGAAAAATAACTATGCTGGTCTTAAAGTCGCCAACTGTATAGGTCAGATAACGAAAACAGTAACAACTGCCCTGTGTGATTTACTTCATGATGAAAGTGCAGGAATCAGTGAGAAAAATCAGGAAACTTCACTTTTCTTATCGGATCCTTTTTGAAAGCTGTTAGCCTGCACTTGTAGATCTCTTGATCCTCCCCTCCTGCTCTGCCCTGGACTCGCCTGACCTCAGCACCTCGTCACTGGATCCTCAGCTGATGTCCTATCCTTGCACTGCTAATCTGTCATTGTAGACAGAACTTGCTGTGATCCTAACTTGTTGCATCCTAGTTCATGTTGTATTTTGGTACTGTTATTATTTGCACTTACTGTAAACTACACTGTACAATACTCATCTTGCTTTGTAACCCTGTACTGCCCTGTAACACATGTAAGTCGCCTTGGATAAAGGTGTCTGCCAAATTAATAATAATAATAATAATAATAATAATAATAATAATAATAATAATAATAATAATAAAAACATAATTCCAGGGTAGCAATTAATCAGGTGGCAACAGTGATTGTTTTTACTATAGCAAGGGACAGGCACTCTAAAGAAACATCACTGTGTGCTACACACAGTATTCACAACACTCGCCCTGCTTCTTAACTTACAGCTATGGACAAAAGGGTTCCATCACCTAGAATAATTTAAAAAACCATGTAATCAAAGAAACTACAAAATGATGTCGTAAAAAGTCTCCCAGAAGCCAGAATAGTCGCACAGTAATATTTCAAGTTGGATGTCACAAATGTTTTTGTCAGTTTTTCGGCGGAAACTACAAAGTGGTGTGTAATTCAATATGTTAACGTAACATTATTCAGCAGGTTTCATTTGCCTTTATGAAGCAAAAGTATTTAATTCTATATGGAGGGTGATGCCCAAGCTGTATAGAACTACGTCATAAAGCCCTGCACGCCACATGGGCTCTGTTATAACCTCATCCATGTTCCGTTTACACTGAAAAGATGAATAGCAATAGACTGGGTCGCCTTAGCGCCTGATCAACGACAACTAGACTGGGACGCCTTAGCGCCTGATCAACAACAACTAGACTGGGACGCCTTAGCGCCTGATCAACGACAACTAGACTGGGACGCCTTAGCGCCTGATCAACGACAACTAGACTGGGACGCCTTAGCGTCTGATCAACAACAACTAGACTGGGACGCCTTAGCGTCTGATCAACGACAACTAGACTGGGACGCCTTAGCACCTGATCAACGACAACTAGACTGGGACGCCTTAGCGCCTGATCAACGACAACTAGACTGGGACGCCTTAGCGTCTGATCAACAACAACTAGACTGGGACGCCTTAGCGTCTGATCAACGACAACTAGACTGGGACGCCTTAGCACCTGATCAACGACAACTAGACTGGGACGCCTTAGCGCCTGATCAACGACAACTAGACTGGGACGACTTAGCGTCTGATCAACAACAACTAGACTGGGACGCCTTAGCGTCTGATCAACGACAACTAGACTGGGTCGCCTTAGCGCCTGATCAACGACAACTAGACTGGGACGCCTTAGCGCCTGATCAACGACAACTAGACTGGGACGCCTTAGCACCTGATCAACGACAACTAGACTGGGACGCCTTAGCGCCTGATCAACGACAACTAGACTGGGACGCCTTAGCGCCTGATCAACGACAACTAGACTGGGACGCCTTAGCACCTGATCAACGACAACTAGACTGGGACGCCTTAGCGCCTGATCAACGACAACTAGACTGGGTCGCCTTAGCGCCTGATCAACGACAACTAGACTGGGACGCCTTAGCGCCTGATCAACGACAACTAGACTGGGACGCCTTAGCGCCTGATCAACGACAACTAGACTGGGACGCCTTAGCGCCTGATCAATGACAACTAGACTGGGACGCCTTAGCACCTGATCAATGACAACTAGACTGGGACCCCTTAGCGTCTGATCAACGACAACTAGACTGGGACGCCTTAGCGCCTGATCAACGACAACTAGACTGGGACACCTTAGAGCCTGATCAACGACAACTAGACTGGGACGCCTTAGCGCCTGATCAACGACAACTAGACTGGGACGCCTTAGCGCCTGATCAACGACAACTAGACTGGGACACCTTAGAGCCTGATCAACGACAACTAGACTGGGACGCCTTAGCGTCTGATCAACGACAACTAGACTGGGACGCCTTAGCGCCTGATCAACGACAACTAGACTGGGACACCTTAGCGCCTGATCAACGACAACTAGACTGGGACGCCTTAGCGTCTGATCAATGACAACTAGACTGGGACATCTTATTGCCTGATCAATCACAACTAGACTGGGACACCTTATCACCTAATCAATGACAACTCAACTGGGACACCTTATCGCCTGATCAATGACAACTAGACTGGGGCGCCTTATTGCCTGATCAATCACAACTAGACTGGGACATCTTATTGCCTGATCAATCACAACTAGACTGGGACGCCTTATCGCCTGATCAATGACAACTAGACTGGGACACCTTATTGCCTGATCAATCACAACTAGACTGGGGCGCCTTATTGCCTGATCAATCACAACTAGACTGGGACATCTTAGCGCCTGATCAATGACAACTCGACTGGGATGTCTTAGCGCCTGCTCCTTCAATGAGAACTAAATTGATAGGTTGCAGTTATTTATTTATTTATTTATTTATTAATATAAAAATAAATGATCAGACACACACACACACCAGGTAAACCTTGTCAATCGTTGGCATACCCAAGGATAGCAATAAGCATTGCATAGCGGTTTTGATCTATTCCTGATTTCCTTATGAGATTAATAATAAGACACACCTGAGCTTGTTATCCATACACATTTGGGCTAATCAAGCTGGGAGTAAAAACCTGGAGTAGATGCAACTGCTGTGCAATAGGCAAATAGGAGTCTTATTTCCATCCCTGGTGCCCTTTGCAGGTTGTCGGGCATCTGACGTCACTTAGCAGATTGATATCGTACCTGATAGTCTGCTCTGTGTATTGTATGGTATGCGATGGGAGGGGAGATTCCCGGGAGTTTAATGCCCTGTCTTTGTGCTTGCTTGCCAGGTGCTTCTGCGCTACAGAGTCCTGTCCTCCTCTCCTTGCCCTGCTGCTTCGAAGGGACTATGCGGGGTGCTGAACTGCACCTCCCCCTCTCAGCAGGGGGCGCAAGGGAGCAGCCCCGCCCCAGGCTGGTGCCAGGCTCAGGGGGAGGTCGTCGCCCGCACTGACCGCTCCTCCACGCTGCAGCTCAGGTACGGGATTCGCGGTGAATAGCTCTGAAAACTAATAATGGTACCGTAGGTAAGATGAGTCCAACATGAGGGATATTCGGGGTGAGTGAGAACAACAACCTGGGGCTTCAATATTCACATGAGATTTAGATTTCAAACACAGCGAGGGCTGAGACTTTTGTCGGAATGCGGTGTTGAAAAACTATTATTAGCAGGGCAATTTAAAAATACAATATGCTAGAAACTGGTTCAGCAAGAACTGCTGTGAGCGCTTGGCAACACTGCCTAGGAGTGTCATGCAAATGTGGCGAGGCTATTAATAAAGGTCAAATTGAAAGGTAGGAATGCTGAATTACGTACGAGCCCCGGGGATGTTTTGCTAAGAATATCTTCTAGTTAGACCCCACCTACAATAAGTAATGTAAAGGCATTGTACTGCAATCACAATGAATCTTCATCCCTCGTGGAGAACGTGCTTCGTGGCCGCTGGTGATAGAGTATCTGGGTTCGAGTTCAGCTGCTTAGATCAGGGGTCAAATTGAGTTTGATGGTCTTCACTTGAGGAAAGCACTAACCAGAATCACAAGCACCTCCGCTCCCTGATTCAACACAACAGTTAGTCTCAGCTTGAGAGAGGTGCAGGACCGAATAGCAGGCATTCGAGGACTGCATCACAGCCGCACCCACACACAACACGAACAGAAGAACACTTAGGAATTAAATCCTACCCGATCTCAAAGCTTCTCAATCAGGCAACAACAGTGCGACAGTTTATACTGTAGCTGACTACACCACCCCAGCCTGGTAGTGACGGGCAACGACGCGGCATGAGCGACAGGGCTAGATTAACCCAGGTAACCCATTCCATGCCCTCCCCAGTTCAGTTCAGGGAGTGTATCCTGAGAGCTCTGCAGAGTCCCTGCTCAGCGGTTTCTTTGTTTGTTTCAGCTCTTCTGGGTGTTGCTGGTCCCAGTCCGTGGCTCCTCGTCTCCAGTTTGTCCTGCCGATGAGGGTGGAGCTGGGGGTGCGATCTGACACCGGCTCTCCTAACAGCCCCCCGCAGGCTGCCCTCCTCCCGCCTGTCAGGTGAGACTGCTGCACAGAGCAGTGAGTGGTGTGCATTCAGCGGAGGGGTGGCAAAACTTCCAGACCTGGGCTTTGTTCCAATTCTGTTTCACTGGTGACACGGAATCTCAATCAAGTTTCGTAGGGCTGCACAGCAGTAACTTCTGAATTGCAAATGTTGTTTTTGTAAGGATGATTTTTTTTTAAGTCCTTAATATAATTTGTAATAAATGGCCACAAATATTCATAATGAATTGAAATGGATTACTGCAGAAACAGCAGCTAATGCGCTGGAATTCAGAGGAATTTGCGGCCATTATTTTAAAATGCAGCTGTAGAGAATGATTTCATTTGACCTGTTACAGCCTGGACTGGAACCCTAAAGAGAATGTCACTCCTGATCTGAACTGCTTTTCAACAGGTTACCCCAGAACTGCGCGACGTCCTTCAACCTGAGTGTGTCGGACCGCGAGGGAGACGTGGTGAGGTGTCGCTTCGGGCAGCGAGCGCGGGCGGAGTGTACACTGTGCTCCCGGCAAGCATTCCTGCAGCTGGACGAGGTAACGCGGTCAAGCAGGAGAAACGTTTCAACACTTCCACTGGCTGCGAGAGGGAAAGCACCTTGATTTTACCGGGCTAGGGTCAAGAAAATAGCTCTGTTTGTTTGCCTGACTTTCAGGAACACTCTCACTTTCCTATGTCATTTTGTCCGTGTCTTCAGGGTCATGTAACTGGCTGAGAAGCCTGTCAGTCATTAGAGCAAGCAGCTGATTGGTGGATGACCAAAAAGAAGGTGTTAAAAGGGAGGAGAGATTTTCTAAAGCATGCAAACGATGGGCTTTCCTCAGTCTGCTGCAGTCTGGTAGCATGGAAAGGCTGTTCGCTGTCACTTCTATTTCTTTGGGAGCTACACACTGAAAGGAAGAGCACAATTGGTATTATGTACAGACAGATTTCATTAACGCAGGACCTCTTTAAGATAGAGTTTTTATGTGTTCTAATATAGCCCACGCCCCTGCGTATAAAGAGTGTGCTGTAAAGCAGGGCACAATCCCAGCTGTCAAGCACTCAAATTACTCCTCAATTAAACCGATGTAACCTCATCCCAGGTCCTATTCACTTCATTATTTAATGATAAAATAATTTTGAGGAAAGCTGCTGTAAATGAATTGCAGTGTGACTGAGTATGTGTTTATGCTGCTCTCTGCTGTAAAGGGATTTGCAGTGTGACTCTGAGTGTGTGTTTATGCTGCTCTCTGCTGTAAATGAATTGCAGTGTGACTCTGAGTGTGTGTTTATGCTGCCCTCTGCTGTAACGGGATTGCAGTGTGACTCTGAGTGTGTGTTTATGCTGCCCTCTGCTGTAAATGAATTGCAGTGTGACTCTGAGTGTGTGTTTATGCTGCCCTCTGCTGTAACGGGATTGCAGTGTGACTCTGAGTGTGTGTTTATGCTGCCCTCTGCTGTCCGGTAGGAGCTGTGCATGCTGTGGTACACTGGTGGGGCTGCTCAGGGCTCCTACGCTGTGGAGCTCATTGTGGAGGACTACCCCAGAGCAGCAGTGACTCTGACACACACCCAGGGGACCCGCACCATTCCTCCGTACTCCTCTACCGGAGCACCCCTGAGCTCCACGCCACTACACTTCACTGTCACAGGTGTGGCTAAACTCCCTCCCCTTTAAGAGGTTATAACCCTGCTTGTGTTCTTAATTCTTAATGCTGGTGAGCTGAATGAATAAAGTATTACTGTTCATTACTGCTCCAGATCCATGTTGAGGCTAAAATCACTACCCTTTAAGAGATTACGCTTGATGTGAAAGTACATTCCCGCCCTTCTTAATGGTGTAAAGACGAATTAATAAAGTTCTGGCTGTTTTTATTTATTTATTTATTTTTATTTTTAACACATTCTCATTGCCTGAGATATTCATATTTTGTCATCTATTTATTTTTTAAATCTATTTAAATACCAAAATTTAAAAAAAAATGTGTTTCCTGATCAGTGGAGGGAGAATCCTCGGAATGCAAGCCCGGATTGGCCCGTCCCGGATTCACGGAGCCCACTCCAGCCAATGGGGAGACAGTATCCGTGCTGCCCTACGATGAAGTGGCGTTCACCATCAGCGCCGTCAGCTCCGATATGTAAGATGTCACTTCCTGTCTGTCTGTTTATTTTTCATTATGTTTCTACTGAGAAACAGCCTGTTCCAAGTCAGCTCAGTGCTGATCTTATAAAGGGTTTGTTTAGCAAAAGCACAGTGTAAAAAAGCACAGTGAAAGCATGGTAAAGAATATAAAAAAAAAACATGGCAAACCAGGGTGCACTGTGGTGAATGCAGAGCAAAGCATGGAAAAGTGCAAAAGATACCATGATAAACTTCTCCAAGCTAGTAAACGCCCAACAATATTTAGTTTAGTTTTTTCATGGGGGTAAATGAAAACCAAGCATTGCACCTCCATTAAACTTACAGGATTCATTGGATTAAAAAAATGTTCACAATGGGGTTGATTTTTTGGTGTCTGTTTACGTTTGTGCTTCCCCCATCAGACAAGCCTTGTTGATAGTGCAGTTTGTTTACATCCCCATCCTAGAGTTCTGTTTTTGCTAAGCAGACATAGTTACAATTATATATTGGATAATCAGTTGTAATGGGTTTTCCAGGCAGGAGTGTGTGTGTGTGTGTTATGCACTGATGTGAATCTGCCCCCTCCTTGTGTCCCAACAGGGTGTCCGATATTGCGGTTCTGGGCCCCCCTGGGCTGGTGCTGTCCAAACTGTGGGAGGGACAGAGAGCCGGGGTCCGCGTGGTGTCGGCCAATGTGAGCTGGACCGGAACCAGCAGGAAGGACCCCAGAAGCAAACCCATCTGTTTCAGTGCCAGCACCAAGAGGTAAACCCACACAGGGGCAGAGAGGATGTGCAGAACAGAGCCCAAATCAGAACCAGCCCGAATCAGACACAGAGCCTGAATCAGAACCAGCCCGAATCAGACACACAGCCTGAATCAGACACAGCCAGAATCAGAACCAGACAAATTTGTTATTTTGACTCTGTATGTTTTGTTTTTCAGGTTTCAGTCTGAGCCCAGATGCATTTGGATTGCACAACGTATGTTTACTTTCATCTTTTTGTGTTATTTACATGATGTATCGCACACTCCCCTCCAACAAGTGTTGGGTGCATTAGTAATTAGTAGATTACCTCTTGTAAAAGATTAAAAAAGATTATAAAAAATCTCACTTCTGTACGGTCTCCTTTTAAAAGTTTACTCGGGTGAATTTGCACAATAATTTAACAGTTCCTCCCCCCCCCCCCCAGGCTTTTACCATAGTTTACCATGTTTTTATGTGGTTTACCATACCTCACTATGCTTTACAATGTTTCCCTATGCTTTACCATACCTATCTGTGCTTTACAATGCTTCCCTATGCTTTACCATACCTCTCTGTGCTTTACAGTGCTTCCCTATGCTTTACCAGACCTCTCTGTGCTTCACAATGCTTCCCTATGCTTTACCATACCTCTCTGTGCTTTACAGTGCTTCCCTATGCTTTACCAGACCTCTCTGTGCTTCACAATGCTTCCCTATGCTTTACCAGACCTCTCTGTGCTTTACAATGCTTCCCTATGCTTTACCAGACCTCTATGTGCTTTACAATGCTTCCCTATGCTTTACCAGACCTCTCTGTGCTTTACAATGCTTCCCTATGCTTTACCATACCTCTGTGCTTTACAGTGCTTCCCTATGCTTTACCAGACCTCTCTGTGCTTCACAATGCTTCCCTATGCTTTACCAGACCTCTCTGTGCTTTACAGTGCTTACCTATGCTTTACCAGACCTCTCTGTGCTTTACAGTGCTTACCTATGCTTTACCAGACATCTCTGTGCTTCACAATGCTTCCCTATGCTTTACCAGACCTCTCTGTGCTTTGCAATGCTTCCCTATGCTTTACCAGACCTCTCTGTGCTTTGCAATGCTTCCCTATGCTTTACCAGACCTCTCTGTGCTTTACAATGCTTCCCTGTGCTTTACCATGCTTTCACTGTGCTTCATAACACTTTGCTGATCTGTTATAAGGGTCTGTCTGTCTGTATAGCCCAGCTCCATTCCTGTCTCTTTGAGTGTGTGGGTGCAGGATATTGTGTTGGGTTGTATAGTTGTGTGTTTTTCCCAATGGTATCTCTGACCTGTGTCCTGTGTGTGTTTGTTTGCAGAGGTGACCATAGCGCCGCCCCCAGGGACAGGTATGTAAGCCCATCCCAGGGTCCCTGCTGTATCTTCACCGGAGCCAGATCCATAACTCACGCACAAAACAATCCGATTTGGGGCTGGTAGTTTTGGAATGTTCTTCACTGCACTTCTTTTTCATTTGATTTCATTTGATTTGGCCGATTCAGCATCTAAATGTTCAGCGAGGGCAGGTTATAAATGTACCCGCCAAGATGTTTTAGTGTAATTGTTTGCATCGTGAAGACAGCCTCCGTCAGGAACAGTTAACAGCAACTGCATGCCAACAAGAAGTTCAGAATAGAAGCTTTAGCACTGAGACCGGTATTGATCACACAACTGTGTTGCGATTAGGAGCCATTTCAATGGACATCCTGAAACAAGCTCACAGTGCAGTGCTGTGTGGTGATGCATTCCTTGCTTCCTGTCCCACAGTGCTGCAGTGTCTGGAGGAGCGGATGAAGCTGTTCCTCCCCCGAACCGCCCTCCCCCAAATCGGAGAGAGTGACCTACAGCTCATCGACCCCGCCTGTAACATCACAGGAAACTCCACCCACTTCCTGCTGGACATCCCTCTAACAGGCTGCGGGACCAGGATCCAGGTACAGCTCCAACCCTGAACACACACAGAAACTCCGCCCACAGAGCCTGCCACCAGCCCCGCCCACATCCTTGAACACACACAGAAACTCCGCCCACAGAGCCTGCCACCAGCCCCGCCCACATCCCTGAACACACACAAACTCCGCCCACAGAGCCTGCCACCAGCCCCGCCCACACCCTTGAACACACACAGAAACTCCGCCCACAAAGCCTGCCAACAGCCCCGCCCACATTCCAGAACCCGCATGCATTCATTTTCCAGAGATGCGTTTCTAGTGGTATACAGTGAAGCTTTGCTAGCTGTGCTCTCCCCCACACTACCTAGGAGGAGGACTCGTACCTGGTGCTGGTGAACGTGGTGTCGAGCCGGGTGTCGAGCCAGGCCCCAGGCGCTGTGATCACGCGCATCCCCTCCCTGCGCTTCCCACTGGCCTGTCGCTTCAAGGCGGGGGGCCAGGTGACCGGGGAGGTGTCTGTACCCCAGGGGCCCAAGGACGAAGCCTTCGGAAAATTCACCTTCGACATCAAGTTCCGCAGGGAGCTGCCGGCCGCGGTGGGTGCTGCACGGGTAGGGGACGTGGACAAGATGGACACGCCCTTCGAGCTGGACCCCAGCAAGCCGCTCTACCTGCAAGTGAACGCCAGCTGCAACATCACCGGCGTGGAGCTCGTGGTGGAATCCTGCTGGATCTCCGAGACCAAGAACACCACAAGGAGTGGAGACAGCTCCTTCATAGATCAGGGGTGAGGGAGCCTGCAACCAATACACTACAGCACAGGGGAGCCAGCTAATTCAATACAGTCAAGTCTAGAGAACTCAGTGCTGTACTGGGGATCTGAGAGCCAGCTAATTCAATACAGTCAAGTCTAGAGAACTCAGTGCTGTACTGGGGATCTGAGAGCCAGCTAATTCAATACAGTCTAGTGTAGAGAACTCAGTGCTGTACTGGGGATTTGAGAGCCAGCGAATTCAATACAGTCTAGTCTAGAGAACTCATTGCTGTGCTGGGGATCTGAGAGCCAGCTAATTCAATACAGTCTAGTTTAGAGAACTCAGTGCTGTACTGGGGATCTGAGAGCCAGCTAATTCAATACAGTCTAGTATAGAGAACTCAGTGCTGTACTGGGGATTTGAGAGCCAGCTAATTCAATACAGTCTAGTGTAGAGAACTCAGTGCTGTACTGGGGATCTGAGAGCCACTCAATCCAGTTTAATTAAATTGTGAATGTGGACCACGCGCTTGCTGAGCGCCCCTCTCCCTTTCTCTCTCTCTCTCCCAGGTGTATGGCCGCTGGGGGGAAGGTTCAGCTCGTATTGGATGAGCTCAATGAGAAGATCTACCAGATCAACCTGACCTCCCTCATCCCGGCTCGCATCGTCCCTGAGGTCAGTCCCCCAGCCAGCTGCTCCTCCTGCCCCTCTCTGTGCCGTGCTCTATTGCATATCAGAAACTGACCAATCACAGTGAAGGGCCTGCCAGAATTCCAGTGCATCATTCCGAGTGCACTGATGTCATCCCCTGCATTGGAGAGCCACACCTGATTCCAGCATTCAAAAAAACAAAACGAAACAACAAAAAAACAACACACACTCATACCTGGCTTCGATTCGTCGTCCTCTCATGCAAACTGCACGAGATGATACAATACCTCTGATCTCTGCTACAATAAGAGACCACAGATTCACTTACAATACAGAAATACTAAAAGAAACTTGATAAGGTTCGAGCTAGAAGACTCTGTCAGTATAGACTGCTGAGGATCATTCCACCAATCAGAGTGCATGTTTCCCCTGCTGGCTCTTATCAAAAGGTTTACCTGGATAAATCTGCACTGTAACTTGCAGCCCCCCTCCCCATGTCTATGCAATGTTTATCACAATGCTTTCCTCTCTCCTCTCCCCAGGTTTATATACACTGCTCTGTGAAGCTGTGTATGACGATGTCCAGTGAGACTCGCTGTCCCTCTCTCTGCCCCTCCCGCTCCTCCTCCGAATCCTCCTCCCGCTCCTCCCTCCTGCGCCAGTCCCTGGAGTCCAGTCTGTTCACAGTCAGCGCCGGTCCGATCCGACTCGGCATCAACTCCACCATCACCGATACCGTACATCCATTATCATACTCTCCATTATCATCCTCTTCATCAGTGCCCTCTTCCAGCGCCGAAGGTATGCCTGTCTGAGTGTGTGTGCATGTCTCTGTATTTGTGTCTCAGTGTGTGCGTCTCTGTATTTGTGTCTCAGTGTGTGCGTGCGTGTCTCTGTATTTGTGTCTCTGTGTGTGTGCGTGTGTCTCCGCCCTGTTACACATGTATAAAGCAGTGCTGACTGTGCTCCTCTCTCTCTCTCTCTCTCTCTGCAGTTCCGAACCGTGTTGGCATTGCCGTCGGGGTGGTTCTGGGGGCCGCGGTGCTCCTGATCGTCGGTCTGCTGCTGATTAAAACATTCCTCGGGATTCGGAACAGACGCAAGCTCGGGCACTACCGCCTGCAGGAGTGACAGAGACACACACACAAACAGAAAGGCACACACACATACACACACTGACAGAGAGGCACAGACACATACACACTGACAGAGAGGCACAGACACACACACACACTGACAGAGGCACAGACACATACACATACACACTGACAGAGGCACAGACACATACACACTGACAGAGGCACATACACACACACACACACACACACACACTGACAGAGGCACAGACACACACACACACACTGACAGAGGCACAGACACACACACACACACACTGACAGAGGCACAGACACACACACACTGACAGAGGCACAGACACATACACACTGACAGAGGCACATACACACACACACACACACACACTGACAGAGGCACAGACACACACATACACACACTGACAGAGGCACAGACACACACACTGACAGAGAGGCACAGACACATACACACACTGACAGAGGCACATACACACACACTGACAGAGAGGCACAGACACATACACACACTGACAGAGGCACAGACACACACTGACAGAGGCACATACACACACACTGACAGAGAGGCACAGACACACACACACACTGATGGAGAGGCACAGACACATACACACACTGACGGAGAGGCACATACACACACACTTACAGAGAGGCACAGACACATACACACACTGACGGAGAGGCACAGACACATACACACACTGACAGAGAGGCACAGACACATACTCACACTGACAGAGGCACAGACACAGACACACACACACACATATATATATATATATATATATATATATATATATATATATATATATATATATATATATACATATGGACAGAGACACAAAAGCAGAAATACACTGATATACTCTCACACAAAGACAGACCGATACACACTCATGGCGTCTGCAAGAAACACAGACCTTTACATCTGCTTGGGTGGTTTGCATTGACAGTGGGTCCGACAATGAAGCAAGTGCAGAGGTGCTGCACATTCTCCAGAGCAGTTAGATCCATTCCTGGTTTCGCTAGGAGTTTCATGAGACACACCGTGGCTAATCAAGCTGCTAGTAAAACCTGGAGTGGGTACACTGCTATGCAGTAGGAGTCTGGTTGCTTAGGTAACATGAAGGCTGCTCTTGTTTCAAGCCAAACCCCTTCTTGTTCTGTATTATTTTGCATCTTGCATTAACAGCAGGTGCTGTGGAGTGACTCCTGCCAGATTTACTGCTGCTGCTGCCTAATGTGAGCGACACTCAGGGGGGCTTGAATTTCAGGGTTTACTTTACATAACATTTCCGGGGAATGGGTGTTTATTTTAAAAAATGTATAATAATAATTCCTGTGTGAGCATATATATTAAATAGTCTATTGATTTGAAAAGCACATGATTTTTGGTGTCATTTACTTTTATTATTATTAGTAGTAATAATAGGGTACCCCAAGGGTACCTTTATAACTACTATTGCTGTTACTCTGCCAGCTGGACATCCTGATAGAAGAGACAGGGTCAGCTGGACATGTTAACTGATGATAAATAATGCTTTAATTAAAAGATGGGATCACTGTACCGATATGAGGGAGACAGATGTGTGGGACTTGTAGTGCTTCAGCATTTTAATTTATTTACAATATAGACAAGATGTGGGACAAACACGGCACACTCCTCACAAACAGTACTGGGTCCTATTGAAGGAAAGACCCCCGAATACAGAGGTCTAGTGATTCCTTCAGTATCCCAACAGCCTGTCACACCTTCCCAGAGTCACTTCCTGAGTAAGAAGCGAGAGAGAGAGAGAGAGTGTCAGGCACACAGAACAGTGCTACCCACGACTGCGTCACAATCCATTCTCTTACCTCTGTAATGGACCCTTCTCTGCTGAGGCTGTCTTGCCCCTTCAGACAGCACACCCCGACACAGAACGGCACTTTCATTCACACAGTAAACAAAACAAAAACCTAACTCCGTCAAGGAGCGCTACCTAAACTTTTCCCCTGCTCTTAAGTACCACAGGACCGCTAAGCGATATACCAGTTTTAAAACTCAGTTGACACTTACAACACACAGTTGTAACTGGTACCCCACACAATATAACACACTGTACAACAAACTGTACACACGCTTCTCCCCATCAGACCCCAACTTAATAGCCCACCACCAACACAGACAATGACAAGCTTTACTAATATTATCACTGGCCGCTTTAGGGGAGGGGAGGGGAGGGGAGGGGAGGGGAGGGAGGTACCTGGAGCTGCAGAGCAGGATGAGGTTCTGTACGGCTGCGACGGTGGATTGGTCATTCTGTCCGGTGACCAGGTGTCTGTCCAGCACCACGTGCACCGCGTCCACTTCACTGGCTGCAACACAACGACACGGTGAGTGTGTGTGTGTGTAAGCATGTGTCTCAGTGAGTGTGTGTCTGTGAGCATGTGTGTCTGTCTCAGTGAGTGTGTGTCTCAGTGTGTTAGTGTAATTGTACACAGTCAGTCAGCTCCACTCACCACTGTAAGTCGCCCCAGAGTCCTTCACAAAGTCTTCCACCACGATGGGGAGGTTTGCAAAGTCTCTGCGGCGCACCAGCTCCAACACAGAGGGCTGCCGGGGGAGAGAGAGTTATACAGGCACTGCACACCCAGCGCTTCAACAGACAGCTAACAACGAGCAGTGTGTCCCTACCCCGGTGAGGCTGTACCCCCTGAAGATCCAGGCTCTCTCCTCCGTGACGGCACAGCACAGAGCAGAGACACCGTGCCCCACCGCGCACACAGGCTCTGAAACAACACAGGGAAAGAGAGAGGTCTTCAGCACCCGGAAACCAAACCAGCTGGACCTAGTCAAGTCATTCTCAGAACACAGTTGTTTTATGTTTGGTTTAAACACGCTTGATTGAACTTGGCTCCCTGAACGCATCAAGAGGAGCGAGCGCTCCTGTGTTTATTTCACTCTGGAGCAGAAACGACCCTTGAGGGCTCATCTGCGTTATTCAGCCTTGTCCTCCGCTCTGTGGAGGTTCAGTCTGTGTGCTCAGTCTATACAGTGTGATACACTCTGATGAAGTCAGTTCAGTCTGTGTGCTCAGTCTATACAGTGTGATACACTCTGATGAAGTCAGTTCAGTCTGTGTGCTCAGTATATACAGTGTGATACACTCTGATGAAGTCAGTTCAGTCTGCAGTCTCTATACAGTGTGATACACTCTGATGAAGTCAGTTCAGTCTGTGTGCTCAGTATATACAGTGTGATACACTCTGATGAAGTCAGTTCAGTCTGCAGTCTCTATACAGTGTGATCCACTCTGATGAAGTCAGTTCAGTCTGCAGTCTCTATACAGTGTGATACACTCTGATGAAGTCAGTTCAGTCTGCAGTCTCTATACAGTGTGATACACTCTGATGAAGTCAGTTCAGTCTGCAGTCTCTATACAGTGTGATACACTCTGATGAAGTCAGTTCAGGACTCA
The DNA here is from genome assembly GCF_902713425.1 of Acipenser ruthenus. NCBI lineage: Eukaryota > Metazoa > Chordata > Actinopteri > Acipenseriformes > Acipenseridae > Acipenser > Acipenser ruthenus. The sequence goes on along the minus strand of NC_081216.1, from coordinate 21,697,907 downwards.
CTCTTCTCTGAGATGAAGTGCTGCAGGATTTTTGCCAGGTAGCCGCTGTGTGCCAGGTCTGACATTGCACCCGGAGAGCTGGGGATGAGGAGAGCATGATAGCGGGCTCCTGGAGAGAGAGCAGAGAGGGGGGAGTGAGACAGGGGTAGAGGGAGAGGGGGAACATGTTAAACAGCATGCACAAAGCTCACTAAAGCTGGGAAGGTTTACTGTTTGCAGTATGATGTCGTCATAAAAGCAGAGCACAGAGTGTCACCTAAACGGTTTAACCTTTGAGACAACTTTAAACTGGAACGCACTGGGAATGCTGGTAAACACTCATAGAGTGTGCCGGCAACCCATAGCAAGACGCATCCGGACAGTTTAAAGAGAAATGACTTCTGCATCCCCTCTCCCCCTCTCCCCCTTCACCGTCGATGGACTCCAGCTTGGCCGGGCCAGCGTAGGCTTTCATTCTGAAGTCCTGGATCAGTCGCATGTTTGTTTCATCAACATCGACAAAGTCAATCGGCTTCCCCTAAGAGAGGGAGGGGAGGAGAGGGATAGAGAGAAGAGAGAGGAGAGAAGGAAAGAGAAGAGGGATAGGGAGAGGGGAAAGGAGAGGGTTCATAGGTTACCAAAAGACTGTCTGTAAATTCCTTCTTAGTATACGTTCTCGTGCTAGTTGCAGTGGGGTTAGTTATCTTTCTGCATCCCCAGTGCTGCTCAGCACCTTCTTGCTGTACAGAAGCACACAGTATGGCACACTCCACACAGCGCACCCTGCCCTACACCAGGGCACGCACACACAGACACAGTACGGCACACTCCACACAGCGCACCCTGCCCTATACCAGGGCGCGCACACACAGACACAGTACGGCACACTCCACACAGCGCACCCTGCCCTATACCAGGGCGAGCACACACAGACACAGTACGGAACACTCCACACAGCGCTACGGCACACTCCACACAGCGCACCCTGCCCTACACCAGGGCGAGCACACACAGACACAGTACGGCACACTCCACACAGCGCACCCTGCCCTACACCAGGGCACGCACACACAGACACAGTACGGCACACCCTGTGCTGTGCAGCTACTGGACTCACCCCAGGAGTGGCGATCTGCAGGTTGAAGGTGGAGCTGCACAGATTGAAGCAGTGAAGGAAGGACTGAGCAGACACACCTGAGAGAGAGAGAGAGAAATATAAAATATATGTTATAATAAGACATATATGTACACAATAAGAGACATCCTTATGATAACAGCAGTGTGGAGTAGTGGTTAGGGCTCTGGACTCTTGACCGGAGGGTCGTGGGTTCAATCCCCGGTGGGGACACTGCTGCTGTACCCTTGAGCAAGGTACTTTACCTAGATTGCTCCAGTAAAAACCCAACTGTATAACTGGGTAATTGTATGTAAAAATAATGTGATATCTTGTAACAATTGTAAGTCGCCCTGGATAAGGGCGTCAGCTAAGAAATAAATAATAATAATAATAATAATAATAATAATAATAATAATAATAATAATAATACCGCTGCGCACATTATAACAGCCCTAATCCCGCTCGCTCGCAAGGATCATTCAAATCTAACACAATTATGACCAGTGTTGCTGTACCGACGCGTACCCTCTGCTGCAGAACTCGCCACAATCAGACACGTAGGTTTAGAAGCCATCGTCATGGTATCAATGTTTTATACTATAGTTATTTAACTTTGCAGGTGCCGCTCGTCCATCAACACACGCGTCTTTGTCTTTTAAATAATCTTCTAACAATTACTCAGAATAGTTCATAAGTCGGAACCACACGGACTGCACCTAAACCGGCGGACGGTTTCGGTTGAAATCATTTCTGAGAGACACGTAAAGATTTGCGTAAATGATGTTGCGTTAAAAGAACACTCTATTCTCTTCCTGGCGCTGCCTTGCGGAGATTACGTTCCTGTGTTTGTGAATGGCAATATTGTGTCCCACTTACTTTAGGTGCCCTTTTCTTGTAAACAGCGGCTCTTGCACAGCAGTTCCGCATTGTACAGATTCTCGATGTCGATGACTGAAAACCGGCAATGATTTTGCGCCATCTGGTGCAACAAATAAACAAACTGTGCTGACAGTAAAAGTACCCTGGCTGTGGTCTTTATTTTCCTATTAAACTGTTGCCAACGATATCTATCTATCTATCTATCTATCTATCTATCTATCTATCTATCTATCTATAGATAGATAGATAGAGATACACACAATTAATCAATATAAAATACGTATTGTTTTTTAAAAAAGTTTACATTAAGACACCAGCTAAACAACATTAATGGAGCCATCTGTCCGTTTACTACATATATATATTTGACAGTACTGTATTTTCGGGTGAAATCTGGTGCGACTCTAAAACCAGAAGCTACAGAGAGCGCCCCTATACTACTGCAGTACTCCATCACTGTGACGAACACAAAATTGTGCGCTGTCACTTTAAGACCGCCCTGCCGCCCTGTGCAAAAACTTTGGCGGCTCTGCCTAAGAGTGCAAACTGAACATCTGTCAAAATAAACCGGCAGTCACACTGAAATATAAAACAATATATCTGTATGGCTGTCATCGGAGTGCCGTTTCTTCAGCACTGCTATTAACTCAACTCGTCCTTGACTGAAGCTGCTGACGAACTAACTCTTTGTAGTTTGTTTACGCTGGTGAGTAGAAGGTAAAGCGACCGGACACTGAAGTTGTACACAATCTGTAAATGCTGTTCGCTTTATAAAGAAAACGACAGTAGTTTGTTTTAATTGCAGTGCGTTTGAGATTGTTTTAAACGACGTGTTGAAATAATAATGACTTGGAAGCTGTAAGTTTAAACTGGAGAAGGAAACCACGTGTGCAGCGCGTCTTCTTAAGTTATATTGTTAATAATATGAAGTGTTATAATGACACATTCAGAGGCCTCTTCATAATCGTTGTTTACAGTGTTCTGCAATTAAATATTTCTATCACTGTTAAATATTATATTACATTGTGTTTATATAAACAACAAAAGAGAACGATACTGAAATGTAAAGTCATACCATGTAATAATATGCATAGAGTTGATTATTACACAACTCCATCCACAGCAATGCGCCTTATTTAAGTACCCAAGCCAGCAGCTAATTCTAGTGCCTTCATATTTTAACACTTCTAAATGTTTCCCAGAGTAAAAGCCTAGCCAAGTGTAATACAGCAGTGTAATAAAGCTTGGTAAAGCACAGGGAAGCATTGCAAAGCCTAGCGAGGTATGGGAAAGCATGTTTTAAATAGTACATTGCCCTTGTCTCCTGCTGTCTCCTGTTCCCTCTGTTTCTCTCCTCTCCTAGCAGGCGCAATGCATCTGGGTGCTGCACTGGAGCGTTAGCCTGCTGCAAGTTGCAACATGCCCACCACTGCCTCAGTCTCCCGCAGCAGCAAAACAGAGAGAGATGAGAAAGAGATGAGAGAGCATGGAAGAGCAAAGGCAGAGGAGACAGAGAGAGCAGCCAAGGGAAGAGAGGAGTCAGCCAGGAGAAGAGAGGAGTCAGCCAGGAGAAGAGAGGAGTCAGCCAGGGGGAGAGAGGAGTCAGCCAGGAGAAGAGAGGAGTCGGCCAGGGGGAGAGAGGAGTCGGCCAGGGGGAGAGAGGAGTCGGCCAGGGGGAGAGAGGAGTCAGCCAGGGGGAGAGAGGAGTCGGCCAGGGGGAGAGAGGAGTCGGCCAGGGGGAGAGAGGAGCCGGCCAGGGGGAGAGAGGAGCCGGCCAGGGGGAGAGAGGAGCCGGCCAGGGGGAGAGAGGAGCCGGCCAGGGGGAGAGAGGAGCCGGCCAGGGGGAGAGAGGAGCCGGCCAGGGGAAGAGAGGAGCCGGCCAGGGGAAGAGAGGAGCCGGCCAGGGGAAGAGAGGAGCCGGGCAGGGGGAATAGACGCAGCGAGCCCCAGTGTGCCTCCCAAGCAGGCCGGACTCGCAGTCCCTGTGGACTCAGACACCCTCTCCTCAACCTCGTCCACGCCTCTGGATTCAAACTGGGAAAGCCTGGATGTAGCCCTGACTGCTGTGCAGCCCCCTCGTCCTGAGAATGAGACGACGAGGGACCGCCCCAGCTTGGAGGAAGCCCCGAACCTAGACCTGCTTTCCTGTGGTGCTGTAGACATCTACCCTGTAATTGGGTGTCAGCGCCTGGGTCCCACCCCAGACTTGACACCCTTTCCTAGGATTCGCCCTCCCCTGGGTGTGCCTCTTCTGCACCCTCCAGATCATGGCCCTGGTCCTGGTGGGGTGGCCTCTCTGGACCCCAGTGAGATCGGCTCTCCACGTGCTGATAGTTTGAGCCCCACTATGAGTGACTGCCTCCTGGGTGTGGGTCCCAAGGAGGGAGCCTCAGCTGGGTGTCAGCAGGCTGGCTTGGCCCTGGCTGGGAACAGGCTGTCCCTGGATGTGTACCCCAGGGGTGCGGCCCTCCTGCCCGAGCTGTGGGGTTCTCGCCAGGACGAGATGCTGGCCGTGGAGTTCGTGAGGCTCTGCAGCAACCAGGAGGGGATAGAGGGCGCTGTGGAGCTGCTCCCCAGGATGAGGGGGCTCAGGTCCGCCGTGCTCAAAGGTACAAACCCAGCCAGCCAACCAGCCGGCCACACAATTATTATAATACAAGTTCATACTAGGGGTGTTAATAGATAATTGAGTTTAAACTCTTGTTAAGTATTAAAGTATCATACGTTTTAAATTTTGACGAAAAGCTTAACCAGTGTAGTTATCCTCCGTGTTATCATCATATTCAGTATTTCTTTTGAATTTGATTATCAGCCCGATCGACACCAGCAACGATCAGACTAATCGAACAGAGGGTCCATGCAGCAGTACCGCACACCCTTATATAACAGTGACGGGTGGCTCTTCCAATTTGGTTCCCAGCATTCCCAGTATGCTGCAGTGTAATGGTATGATATTCCCAGTATGCTGCAGTGTACTGGTTTGATCAATGTGTTTCTCCGCAGGGGGCTCTCTCAGGGACGAGTTTGGCGCCTGTGTGCCGGGACTCTTGTCGGCGCTGCCCGATTCTTTCGGGTCCCTGCAGCTGCTCACCCACCTGGACCTGAGCTTCAACCGGCTGCACTCCCTGCCAGGCTGCGTCTCCGCCCTGCCCTGCCTCTCCACCCTCCTCCTGGGACACAACCTGCTGGGCTCCCTCCCTGAGAGCCTGGGAGACCTGCGCTGCCTCACCTTCCTCTCCCTCATCAAGAACCGGCTGCACTCCCTGCCTGCCAGCTTGGGCCAGCTGGGGGCGCTGCGGAGCCTGGACGCCTCTCACAACCTGCTGGAGGAGATACCCGAACAGGCGGGGGCGCTAGAGAGGCTGGAGCTGCTCGACCTGTCTGCTAACAAGCTGAGGAGTGTGCCGGAGACACTGGGTAAGAGCAGGGGGTCACCATACTGATCTCTCCATCCACTTCCTCTGTGTTCATGTCTGCCCTCGCTCATTGATTAGAAACACTGTATATCCTCTCTGCATTGTGCTGTATTATACTGTACTACATTGTATTATACTGTACTGTACTCTATTGTGTTGTCTGCAGGCAACCTGCTCTCCCTGCAGCAGCTGCATCTCCACAGTAACTGCCTGGAGTTGGTGCCAGCGAGCCTGGCAGCTCTGCCCAGTCTGACCCATCTGGACCTTCAGAACAACTGCCTGCGCCGGGTCCCAGCGGAGATCGAGAGCTGCCCCGCGGCCCGACTCCGAGGGAACCCCCTGGGACAGCCAGAGACACCCCAAACCCTGCCCCAGACGGAGGGTGAGAGAATTAGTTTCACAGCGTTTAAAAACAGGGGTTCATTTCAGAGTATGAAGTCACTGGTCAGTGTTACAAAGGGACTGCAAAAGAGAGCGGAAATTCTGTTACTGAGTTATTTTGAAAAATAAATAAATACATAAATAAATAAATAAATTCAATTAAATAATTGACACCTGCTGTGCTGTGACTGGGGTCTCCCTGACTCACTGGCTCCTCCCTATCTGTTTCAAACAGATGCTTCTGAACCCAAAGACCCTCCTGAGCTGCACCTGTCGGGGGACCAGGACAGGTGAGTTTCACTCAGACGCAGGTGGAAATAAGAGGCTCATTCCTTTATGCCCTGCTGGAATTAGTCTGGTCTGGTTTGGTGCTGGTGCAAACCCTCAGAGACCTCAGTATTTAAACTGTGCTGGGATGACTTCATTCATCATATAGCATGAGATAATTAACAGTTAAAATAATAAACAAACATCACTGGTTACCCTTCTGACAGTTTCCCACAGTAAAAGCATGGTAAAGCATAGGGAAGCACTGTAAAGCACAGAGAGGTCTGGTAAAGCATAGGGAAGCACTGTAAAGCACAGAGCGGTACGGTAAAGCATAGGGAAGCATTGTAAAGCACAGAGCGGTACGGTAAAGCATAGGGAAGCATTGTAAAGCACAGAGAGGTCTGGTAAAGCATAGGGAAGCATTGTAAAGCACAGAGCGGTACGGTAAAGCATAGGGAAGCATTGTAAAGCACAGAGAGGTCTGGTAAAGCATAAGGAAGCATTGTAAAGCACAGAGAGGTATGGTAAAGCATAGGGAAGCATTGTAAAGCACAGAGAGGTATGGTAAAGCATGGTAAGTGCTTAGTATAACCATGGGAAAAGCACAACAGAAAACTGCAAATGTGCAGCGACAGTGAACCTCCCTAAGGGCTGCCTCTCTCTCTCTCTCAGTTTCGTGGTGACCCATGACGGCTGTACCGTGTTCCTGCCCAGGGGGTTGAAGCTGGTATTCCCTGCGGGCGCCATCTCCATGGTGACAGTGACCTGGCGTCTACGCAGGCCCAGCAGGAAGCTGGTCAGGCTGGAACACCACGACTTCCTGTTGAGCTCCGTGCTGGAGCTGCAGCCCCATGGAATCAACTTCCACAAGGTGAGGTAAAGGTCAGGGGTTAGTGGGGAGGGAGGTGACTAATAATGAGAGACACCATACAGACAAGGTATAAACTTAGTGTGTTCTACTATATTAGTAAGTTCTTGTAGAAGATTATTTCCCACACCCTCTCCCAGTCCTCTCACTCCTTTCCCTCTCACCCACTTCCCCCCTCCCCAGCCTGTGAGCCTCTCCCTGCCCTACTCAGCCCCTCGCAGAGCCCCTCACCGGCAGGCTGTGATCCGAACCTTCGACGGGGCTTCCTGGACGGACCTGCAGACCCACACAGTGACCTACAGCAGGAGGAAGAGGGTAGAGGGGGCAGAGCTTCCACAGGATAAACTAGGCAGCCAAACTAGTAGGAACGACAAGGTACCCCTCTTCTCTCCTGGTTCATGGGGTGTCTCTCTCTCTCTCTCTCTCTCTCTCTCTCTCTCTCTCACTCCTTCTTCCCCTCTCCTCCCCAGCGGTTCCTGGCTTGCTGCAGTCTCTCTCATTTCTCCTGGTTCATGGTGGTGTCTCAGCTGGTGGAGGAGTGCTGTTCAGTGCTGCCCCTGCAGGGGGCGCTGCTGGTCTCGTCTGCGGACCCCGGGATCAAGGTGACCTTCCCCCCTGCTGCCACTGCGGAAGCGCGGCGCGTCAGGATGCAGGTGAGTGTGCTGAGTGAGTGCCTGTCATCTGTGAGTCTCCTCACTGTATTGTAATGTCACTGTGTCTCAGTGCGGTGATGTCACTGTGTAGCTGTGCTGTGATGTCACTGTCTCAGTGCGATGATGTCACTGTGTCTCTGTGCTGTGATGTCACTGTGTCTCTGTGCTGTGATGTCACTGTGTCTCAGTGCGGTGATGTCACTGTGTCGCTGTGTTGTGATGTCACTGTGTCCCTGCAGGTCCTCGCGGTGCCCCTGCCTCAGCTCAGAGAGCTCTCTGGAGACCCCCATGCCAGCGCCAGCCCACTGCTCCGCCTGGCCCAGAGCTCAGCTCTCAACTTCCTGCAGCCAGTCAGGATACAGCTGCCCTTGCCTCCGGGGCTCACAGGTCAGACTCTGTGTGTGTGTGTGTCTCTGACTCTGTGGGTCAGTGTGTATCTCTGACTGTGTGTCTGTCTCGCTCCATCACTCCCGTCTCTCTCTCTGACTCTGTGTGTGTGGTTGTGTCAGTGTGTCTCTCTCTCTGACTCTGTCTCTCTCTCCCTCACTCCTCCCTCTCTCTTTCCCTGCAGGCCTCTCTCTGGATCGCTCACGGCTCCACCTCCTGCACGGGGATCCCAGTGCTGACACGTGGACTGACATCACCCAGCAGGTGGCGCTGCAGTTCACGCACCTCTACGCTGTGTTCGAGGTGTTGCACTTCTCCTGGTGAGCCACAGACTGCCCTGCAAGTGGTCCTGTGTGTAATTCTGTGTGAGACTCTCGCTCTCTCTGTCTGTGGGTTGCAGGTACTGGCTGTGGTACACCACGCAGCGCTATGTGGGGGGGATGGTGCGGAGGGTATACGAGAGGCTGCGGCTCCACCAGGTCCAGTTCATGGCTCTGCAGAGGAAGAAGAACCCTGAGCAGGTGCTGCTGCAGTGCCTGCCCCAGAACAAGGTACTGATACAGGCTTCTCAACACAGCCCTATGCACCACTGAGACCCTATACACCACTGAGACTGATATGCCCTGTACACCACTGAGACTGATACAGCCCTGTAGACCACTGAGACCAGAGACTAGACCAGCTACAGTATCCTCTCAATACGCTTGCCTCATACACCGTATAGACTAGACTGGAAATCCTCTCTATACAAGCACACATTCTGACTGTAGAAAGGCCACCTTCTCAATATAGGTGTAGAGCCACTCTCTCCCCCTCTCCCCCTCTCTCCTCTCTCTCTCAGGTTGACGATGCTCTGGAGAGGCTGATCAGTCGGTACCAAGGTCCAGAACCCTCGGATCTGATTGACATGCTGGAGGGGGAGCAGTTCTTCGCTGGCTTCGAGAAGGGGATCGAGATAGATTCCGGTAAGGGGGACCCCCCTACTTCTCTTTCCTGGTTTGTCTGTGAATGACCCCCATGTGAACTGTTTGATCTTATTATGAATCCTACAAGTACAACCCTATCAGAACCATTGCATGTATCATATTGTGACCCCCTAGTTTCAACTGCACCCCTCTCCTCCCTCTCTCCTCTGTCTCTCCCCTCTCCTGTCCTCCGTCTTCGCCCTCTCTCCTCTCTCCCCAGACCGCCCTGATTGCGAGGCTGGGCGAATCTCCTTCGTGTTTTACTCTCACTTGAAGAACCTGAAGGAGGTGTACGTGAGCTCCAGCTCGGACCGCAGCGTGCAGCCCGTGCGCGGCCAGGTAACAGGGACATGCAGCCCCCATATATACCGCCTGTCAGTGACGAGGCATTCATACCAGTGGAGGCGGCCGTGGTGGTGTGACAAGAGCTGGCACAAGCGATCGCATGTGTGTCTCCGTCTGTCTCTGTGTGTCTGTGTGTGTGTGAGAGAGTGAAATGTTTGTAACATTGGTTAGATCATCAATATCAAACTGCTGGCTAGCCTGAAGACGTGCTCTTGACCTTCTGTCTGTCCAGATAGACAGAAATCTTGAGTTTGCCGTCAGCCTGAGATTGGTGACTGGTCAGTGTAATAAGCACAGTGTCAGGATGTGTTCGACTTGTTGTTTTAAGGTATTCTTCCTCCCTCCCTCTCTTCAGGTCTCGTTTTACCGGGGAGCGATGCCGGAGAGCTTACCTGAGGAGGCTGCAAAGAAGAGGAAGGGGCCCGATAGCCAGTGGCTCACAACTCTCCCACTGCAGCTACCAGTGAGTCACCCTGTCACCACTACCTCACTCCCAGCCCCTCCGCTCTAACCATGAGAGCCACACTGCCTCACTCTAATCACTCAGCCACACTGCCTCTGTCCTAAACTGTGGCAAACCCAGAGTATAGCCATGGGAAAAGCATGGAGATGAAACTGCAAAATGACTGTGGCAATGGATTGCGGTAAACCTTTATAAAGGTAACACGGTATTGACCTCTGTAGTGACGCCAGCTCTCTCCCTCTCTGTTCTCTCTCTTTCCCCCTCTCCCTCTGTGTGTAGATGCTGCGGTCGGTGACGGAGGGGGGTCAGTCCGGTCAGCCCTCTCCCCTGAACCTGGGGGACGAGGAGAGCGGGTTTCTGACCGAGGTGAACCTGCTGGGCATCGCGCTGCGCATCGGGGCCGAGTGGAGGAGCATCGGAACCAACCTGGGGCTGAGCTACCAGCAGCTCGACAGACTGGAGTATGGACACAGGTGTGTCTTTGTGTGTGTGTGTCAGTGTGTCTCTTTCGCTCTCTCTCTCTCTCTCTGTCTCTCTGTGTCTCAGTCTCTCTCTGTCATTCTCTCCCTCTCTCTCTGTGCAGGGGTGATCTGGGCAGACAGGTGTGTGTGTGTGTGTGTGTGTGTCTCTCTCTCTCTCACTCTCTCTGTGTGTCTCTCTGTGTCTGTCTCTCTCTGTGTCTCTCTCTGTGCAGGGGTGATCTGGGCAGACAGGTGTGTGTGTGTGTGTGTGTGTCTCTCTCTCACTCTCTCTGTGTGTCTCTCTGTGTCTGTCTCTCTCTGTGTCTCTCTCTGTGCAGGGGTGATCTGGGCAGACAGGTGTGTGTGTGTGTGTCAGTGTCTCTCTCTCTCTCTCTGTGTCTCTCTCTCTGTGTCTGTCTCTGTCTCTCTCACAGTCTCTCCCTCTCTCTCTCTCTCTGTGCAGGGGTGATCTGGGCAGACAGGTGTGTGTGTGTGTGTGTGTGTGTGTGTCAGTGTCTCTGTCTCTCTCTCTGTGTCTCAGTCTCTCTCTCAGTCTCTCTCTCTCTCTGTGCAGGGGTGATCTGGGCAGACAGGTGTGTGTGTGTGTGTGTGTCAGTGTCTCTGTCTCTCTCTCTCTGTGTCTCAGTCTCTCTCTCTGTGCAGGGGTGATCTGGGCAGGCAGGTGTGTGTGTGTCAGTGTCTCTCTCTCTCAGTCTCTCTGTCTCTCTCACAGTCTCTCCCTCTCTCTCTCTCTGTGCAGGGGTGATCTGGGCAGGCAGGTGGAGTCAATGCTCTTTTCCTGGGCGCGTGGCAGCGTCGGCTCGCCGGACTGCGTGGCTCAGCTTGTGCGGGCGATGCAGGAGAGCGGGCGCCAGGACATCGCCGAAGAGATCGCTGACATCATCGAGCTGGGCAAGCGCAAGTACCGGGACTCCCTCCAGAGAGCAGGGCTGGGGGCGGGGAGCAGCCAGGAGGACTCTGCCATAGACATGGGGTAGAGGCTACGAGTGCTGTAGGAGACAGAGCTCTGTACAGTGCTATAGGAGACAGAGCTCTGTACAGTGCTGTAGGAGACAGAGTTCTGTACAGTGCTATAGGAGACAGAGCTCTCTGAAGGACTTTGCTACAGTCATGGAGTAGTTGGGGCTGGACTTGCTATAGAGGTGCTTTTAATAATGAAGTGAGAACCACTATGGAAAGCCTGTATCGGCACACCGTGAGTGCACTGGACTGGACTGTGGACCTGCAGCTGATCTGCGCGAGATTGTATTTATTTGTTTTTAGATGTACATGTTGATTTAAAAAGAAATGAAAAATGCACTTGAATGTTTCTCTTGGTGTCGTCTGAATGTATTTTAAATGATGCTGTACCATGCCTGTGATTTTTATACAGTGTGTGTATGTGTGTGTGTGTATATATAATATATATATATATATACTGGTGTTCGTATTTGATCAGTAATGGTGACCTGTGCTGGCTGGGACTATCGGTGAGAATGCATTTGTGAAACTGAGGACCAAACTCCTGCTGATCCCCCCCACACAGGAGCACGAGGGAATGTGTGTTTCTAGAGCGGTCGTGGGGGAGTTTTGTTCTGTTTTTAATAATTGTAATTTAATTGTTAATCTCATCATGTTTTTATTTAGTTGAAATTTAAGATGTTATTTATGTATGTACTGATCTTTAGAAAAAAATGTAAATAAAACACTATATGTGCATGTATTGAATACCCCATGTTTTTATTTTATTCCATGCAATCCCATTCCATTCCATTCCACACAGTTCCATTCCATTCCATTCCATTCCACACAGTTCCATTCCATTCCATTCCATTCCACACAATTCCATTCCATTCCATTCCATTCCACACAGTTCCATTCCATTCCATTCCATTCCACACAGTTCCATTCCATTCCATTCCACACAGTTCCATTCCATTCCACACAGTTCCATTCCATTCAATCCCATTCCACACAGTTCCATTCAATCCCATTCCACACAGTTCCATTCCAGAGCATCTAATTTTGCCAGAAGTCGTCTGGTGCTCAACCAACCCAGTCAGTTAACATGCATGACATCATTAACTATGTACCATACTGTGTTCTTTTAATTAAAACATTATTTATAATAATGTAATATGTCCAGTTGACCCTGTCTCTCTTATAGAATCGTTTTCCCCACCCAACGTAATTACTATGAGATGGCGAGGGAGAGAGACGAGGTCCACTAGATTACGCATCTTCATTTATACAGTAATTCCATCCTGCTGCCGCTAGTGGTCGCGCTTCCTCTCGACCTTCTCATTGATACTGGAAAGCGGGCTGCTGCTGCCTTGCAATTAGCATACAAGCACGGACCTAAATCGTGGCGAGCGAGCCTGTATCCTCCTTGTCATAAAGCCGAAGCAGTACAGCACAACATAACCATTCACGCACACGCACACACACACACACACACACCGACACCGACACCGACATAGCATCCTACCGGCAGACACACCACAAAAGAAAGGCTGATCGGTGATTACGGCACGAATCAGGTAAGGTAGACTATATATGTATATATGTTTTGAATGGAAGAAAAAAGAATGCAATGCATTCTCCAGCCTTCATTGGTAATAGCCTAGCACAACATAACCGCGTCATTGAAACAGAACGTTATTAATATGGGGTCGGTCGGTGACGCATCATTTTCTTGGCAATGCCGCGTTAACCGTAATAGATGATGCATGTTTTTATTTTATTTAGGGCAGCACCTCTAACGAGTCACACAGAACGATGAAGCTCAAGGGCGCGAATGGGATACAGCAGGAGAGCGAGTCGGCAGCACAGCCACAGGGTGCGCATCTGCCCGCACCTGGGTGTGATGGCAGGGGATATTTAGGGGTCATGATCATTGCTCGGTGTATTACACCAGGACGCGTGATTCTGTTCCACAGCACACTAGGTTCTGAATTATATATAATATATCTCCACGTTGTTTGAGGGGATTAACAAATATATTGCATTTTCACCGGTAGGGAGGCAGTTGTAGGCTGTGTTCTGAATTAATGTATTCTGATCGGAACATCTGCAAGTTTCGGAACTCGAGAACGACTATATATATATATATATATATATATATATATATATATATATATATATATATATATATATATAAGCACAGTGAAGCACAGAGAGGTATGGTATAGCATAGGGAAGCACTGTGAAGCATTGTCAATTACTGCTAATCTTAATAAAATATACACTTGTCTCCTAAAAGACATGATATGATTTAATTGAGGATTTTTAAACCCCAGAGGAATAGACTTTATTGGGGAGCTGATTTTCCCATATCTACTCAGCTCCCTCTCTCATTCTTTCAATAAAATAACTTTTGCAAAAGCTGTTGCAAGGGGTGACGCGCTTCTGTCCCTCTTAACTACCTTGTACACTGCAAGCAGGCAGTCCTTCACAGACACCGCGCTGTCAGGGACACAGCGATCAGCCGTGCCAGAGGGTCAGCCCCCTCCTTCCCCAGGAATGAGAGCTCATCGATGGGGCTCAGCTCAAAACCCTGAGCACACAAAAACACACACGCACGCACTCACTCACTCTCACACACACAAACCCACAAATTCAATTCAATAACCAAATACTGTATTTAAACTACAGTAAATCGACAACAGAAAGCAAATCAAACTAATGTCTAAAAAGACACTGCACCCTGGTTGATTACCTGACCAGGGTGAAAGACAACAAACAGAGACAGACCTTAACTAAGTACAGGCTCAGCGAGCATAGCCTGGCCATCGAGAAGGTCAGATACAGGCAGACACGGCTGCCCGAAGAGGACAGGCTGTGTGATCACTGTCAGCTCAATCAGGTCAAGACACAGTTACACTTTCTAGTGCAGAGCTCCAAATATAACACTATGTAACACAATTTTTGTTCCTGGGTAGTAAGTGTTATTTCCTAATTGCTTATGCCTCAAAAGTATAGAAAATGGCTATTATTCCCCACAAACTTTGCTTTTGTGACCAGACAGTGATATTTTGAAATTTACATATTTCCAATGAGAAATGGGCGAATTTGTGTCTTTTCGTTCACATAAAGTCAGAAAAAAACAACATATGAATCCAAATTAACATTAACGAGAACATGATGGGAGACTACATTTGGGGGCTGATTCGTGAAAGTGATTTACAGTATAATCGTAAATCTCGAAAAACTACTCACTTCTAAATCTTTTGTAGTCATTTTTGTATTACTTTAGTATAAATACATGTTAATTTGGATTCATATGTTGTTTTTTCCTGACTTTATGTGAACGAAAAGACACAAATTCGCCCATTTTCTCATTGGAAATAGGTAAATTTCAAAATATCACTCCTGGTCACAAAAGCAAAGTTTGTGGGGAATAATAGCCATTTTCTATACTTTTGAGGCATAAGCAATTAGGAAATAACACTTACTACCCAGGAACAAAAATTGTGTTACATAGTGTAATCAGTCATGCCAATAAAGCACTTGAAATTGAAATTGAGACAGAGAGACGGAGAGGCAGCAGCTCCTTGTGAGGCTCCGGTGAATGCCAGTCTTGTTGGAGCCCGGTGTCTTCAGGTTACCCTGGCAGAAAGACCAAGACACAGATAAAATGCAGGTTAGGAAACAGCAGTGCTATTGTGGGGTGATGAAGGGAGAGGCGCTCTCAATTACTGCTAATCTGAAGGCTCCTGTTCCTCCGCTCCCTGAGAAGTAGAGATTTCTGCTGGAAAAGCAGGAGTGATGGAAACTGATCTGGGGCAGTAATACACTGGCAAGGTGACTGAAGAGCCTAGCGGAGACACGACAGGACAGGTGCAGAGATGGAAAGAAACTCAATGGATTCAGTGATAAACGTTTCCACTGGAAGTCTTTGAAATGAGTTTCGATTCACATGCTTGTACAACTGGGTATGTTGTTGAAAGAGATACATTTTTCTTTTGCTGTGTTAATCAAGGTAATGAAGGGTTGGGTAGTTGAGATGGGATATAAATATTCTAAATATTGTGGATGCATGTGTCATACACAATCATAACAAAGTTAAATCTGAAATAGCAAGTTAGACAACAGCTAATAACTGATATCAGGTTTAAAGAGCATTGAAAGCAAGAGAGAACCTACATATACATTTACAAACTCAGACAAATACACTCACACACACACTAACAGAATCACACACTCACACACACACAGAACAGTGTTTGCCTGACAAGCTAGATGGAGCGTTGTTGTGATGCCCCTCCCCTCTAGCCCTGGCCAACCAATCAGCTTGCAGGCCTGCGGAACTCCCACACTTCAGGGAACTTTGCACAGTTATCATTCAGGGAGGTTGAGGAGCTGCTGGGGAGACAGAAGAGCTTAAAGGTACGGTACGGGGAGAGAAGGGAGAGGAGAAGGAAAGGGAGAGAGGAGAAAGAGGGGAGAGAGAGGTGAGAAGGGAGGGGAGGGGAGGGGAAGAGAGAGGAGAAGAATACTTTTATTAATATTAAGACACTTTCTTTCGCAATGCATTCCCTTGCAAACCATATCTTTTAAAACTGCCTTACTGCTCTGGGATTCAGCCTGTGCTTTTATTACTGTGCTGTGATTTTACCATACAATACCACAGTGCAATGCTGCTGTGTAAGGGTTAGCTCAGCACCTGGGTGACTGTGCATTTCTAGTTTCTTGTAGCAAATACGATTGAGCAAAAAACTAAAAATAAAGTCAAAAATACCTTTTGAACTTTCCAGCTGCAATGTGTTAGCTCTCCAGCAGGAGACGTTGGTGTATATACTTAGACTTCTCAGTGTCTGCTTGCTGGATTCAGCCCAGTGGATTATCAAGGGGACTGTCACCTGTATTTCATGTTCTTCTTGTTAAAGTATCTTAATCCTTTACTGCACTGCCGATGTAGCGCAATGTTGGCAATCTGGCTGTAGAGGACGGAATTACCTGAGAGAGTGGGGAGGGGAGGGGAGGGGAGGGGAGGAGGAGGGGGGAGAGTGGGGTGAGGGGGATTTCTTAATCAGCTCCAGGCTCCACATGCTGATAAGGAGAAAGTGGTAAAGGTTGAAGAGAGAACAGGAGACCGGCAGCACTGATTTAAACAGGGAGAGAGAGAGAGGGAGAGAGAAAGAAAGGGAGATAAAAATAGATGTAAGAAAGAGCAGAATGCCTTCAGATCCCACATGCCTGGAGAGCAAGAGAGAGAGAGAGAGAACCTGAGAGCGAGAGAGAAGAACTGAGAGCGAGAGAGGAACTGAGAGAGAGAGAGGAACTACAATAAGCTGTGATCTGGAAGGGAAACGCACAGGCAGGAATCATTGACTTGGGTGAGTGAGGAGAAGCAGGTCTGATATCCTTCATCAGCCTGGTCTGATATCCTTCATCATCCAGGTCTGATATCCTTCATCATCCAAGTCTGATATCCTTCATCATCCAGGTCTGATATCCTTCATCATCCAAGTCTGATATCCTTCATCATCCAGGTCTGATATCCTTCATCAGCCTGGTCTGATATCCTTCATCATCCAGGTCTGATATCTTTCATCATCCAGGTCTGATATCCTTCATCATCCTGGTCTGATATCCTTCATCATCCAGGTCTGATATCCTTCATCATCCAGGTCTGATATCCTTCATCATCCAGGTCTGATATCCTTCATCATCCAGGTCTGATATCCTTCATCATCCAAGTCTGATATCCTTCATCAGCCTGGTCTGATATCCTTCATCATCCTGGTCTGATATCCTTCATCATCCTGGTCTGATATCCTTCATCATCCAAGTCTGATATCCTTCATCAGCCTGGTCTGATATCCTTCATCAGCCTGTTCTGATATCCTTCATCATCCAGGTCTGATATCCTTCATCAGCCTGGTCTGATATCCTTCATCATCCAGGTCTGATATCCTTCATCATCCAGGTCTGATATCCTTCATCATCCAGGTCTGATATCCTTCATCATCCAGGTCTGATATCCTTCATCATCCTGGTCTGATATCCTTCATCATCCAGGTCTGATATCCTTCATCAGCCTGTTCTGATATCCTTCATCATCCAGGTCTGATATCCTTCATCAGCCTGGTCTGATATCCTTCATCATCCAGGTCTGATATCCTTCATCATCCAGGTCTGATATCCTTCATCATCCAGGTCTGATATCCTTCATCATCCAGGTCTGATATCCTTCATCAGCCTGGTCTGATATCCTTCATCAGCCTGGTCTGATATCCTTCATCATCCAGGTCTGATATCCTTCATCAGCCTGGTCTGATATCCTTCATCAGCCTGGTCTGATATCCTTCATCATCCAGGTCTGATATCCTTCATCATCCAGGTCTGATATCCTTCATCATCCAGGTCTGATATCCTTCATCAGCCTGGTCTGATATCCTTCATCAGCCTGGTCTGATATCCTTCATCATCCAGGTCTGATATCCTTCATCAGCCTGGTCTGATATCCTTCATCATCCAGGTCTGATATCCTTCATCATCCAGGTCTGATATCCTTCATCATCCTGGTCTGATATCCTTCATCATCCAGGTCTGATATCCTTCATCAGCCTGGTCTGATATCCTTCATCATCCAGGTCTGATATCCTTCATCATCCAAGTCTGATATCCTTCATCATCCAGGTCTGATATCCTTCATCAGCCTGGTCTGATATCCTTCATCATCCAGGTCTGATATCCTTCATCATCCAGGTCTGATATCCTTCATCATCCTGGTCTGATATCCTTCATCATCCAAGTCTGATATCCTTCATCAGCCTGGTCTGATATCATTCATCATCCAGGTCTGATATCTAAGCTGCAGCAGCAGGGTCAGGCCTGGTCAGGACTTCCTCTACTTCTTCTTCTCCTCCTTCTTCTTCAAATGTAAGCGTGCCAGTGCAAGTGCACCATGTCAGAGTGCCAGGGTGGACTGTTAGAAGGGCTGAGGGGGGACTTTGTGCTCTGAGTGCAGTGTATTAAGTGAGTGCGCTGTATTAAGTGAGTGCTGTTGGCAGTGATTTCTACAAGGGGCTGACAAGCCTGCACACGATTGCGAAACCCTTTCCACAGCTCGCTGTGTTGCCAGAGGCGAAGCCATCATGAAACTCGAGCAGTCAGGCGTATACACATCTCGTCCTTATCTGTGCCTTCCACTTTGCTGACTGTGCCCACAGCTCCTCACTGCAGTGTCACTGCGACCTTGCTGCAGATTTCTCATGTGCAACGCTATTGAACTGCTTTGTGGTAAACTTTTATAAAGAAAGGGATGCACACTCACGAGCCCACGCACACGCACGAGCCAACGCACACACGCACACACAGACACGCACACACACACATGCACGCACAAGCCCACGCGCACACACACACACATACACGCACATGCACGCACGAGCCCACGCACACGCACAAGCCCACGCACATACACACACACGCACACACAAGCCCACGCGCACACACAAACGCACACACATACACACACATGCATGCACAAGCCCACACGCACACACATACACACACATGCACGCACAAGCCCACGCGCACACACACGCACACATGAGCCCACGCGCACACACACACACACACGTACACAAGCCCATGTACACGCACACACACACACATGGCTAGATGCCCAGGGTGAAGATGGCTCAGTTCTAATGAGGGAAGCAGCTGTGAAAACTAGCTGAGTAAAGCTGGTATTGTTATAATTGACAAAGCATCCAGCAGCAGCAGCAGAGCCAAGTAGAAACTTTATTATTATAACATAACACCGGCAGCCAAGCCCTATCGCTTTACAAGAATGCATCTGTGAGTCTGGCTGAGCAGCGGCATAGGGAAGCATTGTAAAGCACAGAGAGGTCTGGTAAAGCATAGGGAAGCATTGTAAAGCACAGAGAGGTCTGGTAAAGCATAGGGAAGCATTGTAAAGCACAGAGAGGTCTGGTAAAGCATAGGGAAGCATTGTAAAGCACAAAGAGGTATGGTAAAGCATAGGGAAGCATTGTAAAGCACAGAGAGGTATGGTAAAGCATAGGGAAGCATTGTAAAGTACAGAGTACAAAGGGAGTTGGCAAGGCAGCCTCAGAGCAGATCCTCCCAGACACAGCAGAGAGTGTTTGTGTTTCCCATGGTTATACACTGTGCATTTACCATAGTTTACCCTGGTTTGTTTATAAATGTGTTTTACCATACCTCGCTACTCTTTCTAATGCTTACCTGTGCTTTACCAGGCTTCCACTGTGCTTTATTACACTTTGCTGGTAATGTACATGGCCAGTGCTTTGGTATGTAGAAAATATCTTATCCATTATGTGAAGACAGGAGGACTGTAACATTGATCCTTCTTACAGGACGCTGCAAGGAGCCGAGGACAGACACCTAGGACAGACAGACAGACCCAGCCAGAGACCTCTGTCCAACCTGAGACTAAGGATTCCTGTTAAATGGCTGATAAGCAAGTCAGGTAGGAGCCCCTTCACACAGGGTCACTGACGCAGAGCTAGTTAACAGTGGAGCTGCAGAGCTAGCTAACAGTGGAGCTGCAGAGCTAGTTAACAATGGAGCTGCAGAGCTAGTTAACAGTGGAGCTGCAGAGCTAGTTAATAGTGGAGCTGCAGAGCTAGTTAACAATGGAGCTGCAGAGCTAGCTAACAATGGAGCTGCAGAGCTAGTTAACAGTGGAGCTGCAGAGCTAGTTAATAGTGGAGCTGCAGAGCTAGTTAACAATGGAGCTGCAGAGCTAGCTAACAATGGAGCTGCAGAGCTAGTTAACAGTGGAGCTGCAGAGCTAGTTAACAGTGGAGCTGCAGAGCTAGTTAATAGTGGAGCTGCAGAGCTAGTTAATAGTGGAGCTGCAGAGCTAGTTAACAGTGGAGCTGCAGAGCTAGTTAACAGTGGAGCTGCAGAGCTAGTTAACAGTAGAGCTGCAGAGCTAGTTAACAGTAGAGCTGCAGCATTCTGTATAGAAGAGAACACTCAAGTAACTTCTATAGAACACTAAACCTGCCAGCTGTCACTCTGTATTGTATTGACCGTGTCTCCCTCTCCCTCTCCCTCTCCCCCTCTCTCTCTCTCCCTCTCCCTCTCTCTGCCTCTCTCTCAGTTTGCCTGCGAAGCTGATCAATGGTGGCATCGCTGGGCTGATCGGGGTCACCTGTGTCTTTCCAATCGACCTGGCCAAGACTCGCCTGCAGAACCAGCAGAATGGGTCCCGCCTCTACAGCAGCCTGTGAGTGACAGACTCACACACACACACACTCACACACAGATACACACTGACACTGGCACACAGAGACAATCAGATACACTGGCACGCACTCACACGCACACACACACACACACACACACACACACACAGTCTCACAGACAGACTAAGCCAGTCTGATAGATGGGATCCCTTTCACATGAGGGGAGAGAGCCGTGCTTGTGTTCTCTGCTCGTAAATCTCCTGGCGTTCCTTATCTCCTGCTTTCCTCACTGAAATTAACACTCGGACAGCTGCTCCCTACTCCCTGCCCCACGCTCTCTCTCCTCTCTGACAGAGACACACACTGTGAGTTACTGCTGGGCTGTGAGGCACTAATAGCCCAGGCAGAATGGGGAAGATGAATGCTGCCTGTCTGCACTCATAGGCTGAGCAAAGGGTTGAAATAAAAATGCACTCTTTGCACTCTCCTGGCAAACTCTTATTGCAGTGTTACCATAGTGATAGCAAAAAAAAATTAAGTGAGAGTATAACCATGGGAAAAGAATGGGGAGAAAACTTCAAACATCCCGTGCACAAATCCCATGCAAACATCCCGTGCACAAATCCCATGCAAACATCCCATGCACAAATCCCATGCAAACATCCCGTGCACAAATCCCATGCAAACATCCCGTGCACAAATCCCATGCAAACATCCCGTGCACAAATCCCATGGCGCACTCATCTGAAGGTCGGTCTTGTATTTGTGGTCCCGGCTGACGGTCTCGTGTCTTTCTTCCCTGTCTTCAGGTCAGACTGCCTCCTCAAGACTATCCGATCGGACGGGTACTTCGGGATGTACAGAGGTACAGCTCCTCTCACTCGCACGCCTGCTAGCCTGCAGTTGAAATGCTTAAACATGCTCCTGGTGTTAGACACTTAGCATGCTCAGAAATAACCGTAAAAAAAAACTAATAAAACAAAGCAACGTGAGGTGAAGACTAGTAGAAGTGTGGTCATGTGCTTCACTGTACCTCTCTGTGCTTTATAATGTTTCCCTATGCTTTACCATACCTCTCTGTGCTTTACAATGCTTCCCTATGCTTTACCAGACCTCTCTGTGCTTTACAAAGCTTCCCTATGCTTTACCATACCTCTCTGTGCTTTACAATGCTTCCCTATGCTTTACCAGACCTCTCTGTGCTTTACAATGCTTCCCTGTGCTTTACCATACCTCTCTGTGCTTTACAATGCTTCCCTATGCTTTACCAGACCTCTCTGTGCTTTACAATGCTTCCCTGTGCTTTACCATACCTCTCTGTGCTTTACAATGCTTCCCTATGCTTTACCAGACCTCTCTGTGCTTTACAATGCTTCCCTATGCTTTACCAAGCCTAGTCAAAGGATGGTACAGTGTAATGACTGGGATCTGCTGTGCTTTGCCATGCTTTCACTGTTCTGTTAGACACTTTGCTAGGCTTTTACCTGTGTGTGTGTGTGTGTGTGTGTGTGTGTGTGTCAGTGTGTGTGTGTATGCGTGGGGGGGTGGGGGGTCAGTGTGTGTGTGTGGGGAGGGGGTCAGTGTGTGTGAGTGTGTGTGTGTGTGTCTGTATCAGTGTGTCAGTGTGTGTGTGTGTGGGGGGGGGGGTCAGTGTGTGTGTGTGTGTGTGTCAGTGTGTGTGTGTGTCTGTATCAGTGTGTGTGTGTGTGTGTGTCTGTATCAGTGTGTCAGTGTGTGTGTGGGGGGGTCAGTGTGTGTGTGTGTGTGTGTGTGTGTGTGTGTGTCAGTGTGTGCGTGTGTGTGTCAGTGTGTGTGTGGGGGGGATCAGTGTGTGTGTGTGTGTGTGTCTATCAGTGTGTCAGTGTGTGTGTGTGTGTGGGGGGGGGGGGGGCAGTGTGTGTGAGTGTATGTGTGTGTCAGTGTGTGTGTATGTGTGTGTGTGTCAGTGTGTGTGTGTGTCTGTATCAGTGTGTCAGTGGGAGTGCAGTTTGCAGCAGATGCATGCTCTTGCAGCCTGCTGTGCGCTCGCCAGCATGTTTGCACAGTCCCTGGCTGCATTCCAGAGTCTCCTTGGCAACCAGGAGATGGTTCTCTGAGGACATTCTAATCCCTCCCCTGGAAACCATGGCAACAAAGAGATGCTTCCCCTCTTAAAGTATAGAACAAGGCCCTGCTGTATTTGTGGAAGAGCCAGGAGGCTGTTGCTATGGACTTCTTTGTATGAACAGAGTCACCCTCATACACTCTGAGGGGCTGCTCTTAACTACCACGTGCCATGGCGTGCCATGCTTGTTCTTTCAGGGGCCGCAGTGAACCTCACCCTGGTCACCCCAGAGAAGGCCATCAAGCTCGCAGCCAATGACTTCTTCAGGGAGATGCTCTCCAGGGATGGGTAAGTGCCGGGCCAAGCACAGGCAGACTGGGGCTAGCAGGGGGGTGGAGCCTTACAAGAGCCCTAGCCCTAAACTAACCCTAACTCTAACCCTGACCCTGACCCTGACCCTGACTCTAACCCTGTCCCTGTCCCTGACCCTGACCCTGACTCTAACCCTGACCCTGACCCTGACCCTGACCCTGACTCTAACCCTGACTCTAACCCTGTCCCTCACCCTGACTCTAACCCTGACCCTGACCCTGTCCCTGACCCTGACTCTAACCCTGACCCTGACCCTGACTCTAACCCTGACCCTGACCCTGACCCTGACTCTAACCCTGACCCTGATCCTAACCCTGACTCTAACCCTGTCCCTCACCCTGACTCTAACCCTGACCCTGACCCTGTCCCTGTCCCTGACCCTGACTCTAACCCTGACCCTGACCCTGACTCTAACCCTGACCCTGACCCTGACCCTGACTCTAACCCTGTCCCTGACCCTGATTCTAACCCTGTTCCTGACCCTGACCCTGACTCTAACCCTGACCCTGACCCTGACCCTGACTCTAACCCTGACCCTGACCCTGACTCTAACCCTGACCCTGACCCTGACCCTGACCCTGTCCCTGACCCTGACACTAACCCTGACCCTGACCCTGATCCTAACCCTGACCCTGTCCCTGACCCTGACTCTAACCCTGACCCTGACCCTGACCCTGACTCTAACCCTGTCCCTGACCCTGACTCTAACCCTGACCCTGACCCTGACCCTGACCCTGACTCTAACCCTGACCCTGACCCTGACCCTGACTCTAACCCTGTCCCTGACCCTGATTCTAACCCTGTTCCTGACCCTGACCCTGACTCTAACCCTGTCCCTGACCCTGACACTAACCCTGACCCTGACCCTGTCTCTGACTCTAACCCTGACCCTGACCCTGTCCCTAACCCTAACCCTAACATAGAAAAATGTGAGACGTGCATGTGAGACTCCTGTTGCACAGCAGTTTCACCCACTCCAGGTTTTACAATGAGCTGGATTAGCCCCAGTGTGCAGGTAACAAGCTCCGGTGAGTCTTATTAACACTCCTGTTATGTTTCCATGGATTTTAAATGTAACCCCCCCGCCCGCCCCTATAATATTGAATGACTTCTCCTAGGCTGGGGTCACGAACTCATAAACAGAAAATAAGAGCTTTCAGACATTTATTATTTTTAGAGCTGATCTCCTCTACAAACAGAACGACTCGGGTCAATATGACTCAAGGTATTCATCTGTGTAGCTTTGTATGCACGAGGACAATACAGTGCTTTCACTTAGTCTTGTATTATTATTATTATTATGTGTGGTTATGGCTGCACCTGTCTGGAGAGATGTTTATTAACAAGGTCAATACAAATCTCTACAAGGTTACTAGAGGCTTGTTTTCTCTGCCAGTAACAGCATCTCTGTGACAAAGAGGTTGCAAGGGGTTATCAGACAAAGAACCCGCTAAGTACAGCATAAAAATATGTGCAACCTGTGATGCCAACTCCAGCTGTGCATGGCCCATGCAAGTGTACACAGGGAGAGCGCCGGAGAAGCACCTGAATGAAATCGGGGGTCATGTTGGAAATGACTCAAGCGTGCCAAGGTCGTGTGACCACTTCTTCACATCCTGCAGACTTGGTGCTGAGCTGTGATTTATTACACTGCGCTGTGCTTTGAGTGACTGTTACAAAGGTTATACAGCTGTCCTGTAGTGCAGTGTGGGGGTGCTGGAGGCTGGCTTTCGTGGTGTGTGCAGTGTGGAGGTGCTGGAGGCTGGCTCTCGTGGTGTGTGCAGTGTGGGGGTGCTGGAGGCTGGCTCTCGTGGTGTGTGCAGTGTGGGGGTGCTGGAGGCTGGCTCTCGTGGTGTGTGCAGTGTGGGGGTGCTGGAGGCTGGCTCTCATGATGTGTGCAGTGTGGGGGTGCTGGAGGCTGGCTCTCACGGTGTGTGCAGTATGGGGGTGCTGGAGGCTGGCTCTCGTGGTGTGTGCAGTGTGGAGGTGCTGGAGGCTGGCTCTCGTGTGTGCAGTGTGGGGGTGCTGGAGGCTGGCTCTCGTGTGTGCAGTGGGGGTGCTGGAGGATGGCTGTCATGGTGTGTGCAGTGTGGGGGTGCTGGAGGCTGGCTCTCGTGTGTGCAGTGGGGGTGCTGGAGGCTGGCTCTCGTGGTGCATGCAGTGTGGGGGTGCTGGAGGCTGGCTCTCATGGTGTGTGCAGTGTGGGGGTGCTGGAGGCTGGCTCTCGTGGTGCATGCAGTGTGGGGGTGCTGGAGGCTGGCTCTCGTGGTGCATGCAGTGTGTGGGTGCTGGAGGCTGGCTCTCGTGGTGCATGCAGTGTGGGGGTGCTGGAGGCTGGCTCTCGTGGTGCATGCAGTGTGGGGGTGCTGGAGGCTGGCTCTCGTGGTGCATGCAGTGTGGGGGTGCTGGAGGCTGGCTCTCGTGGTGCATGCAGTGTGGGGGTGCTGGAGGCTGGCTCTCGTGGTGCATGCAGTGTGGGGGTGCTGGAGGCTGGCTCTCGTGGTGCATGCAGTGTGGGGGTGCTGGAGGCTGGCTCTCGTGGTGCATGCAGTGTGGGGGTGCTGGAGGCTGGCTCTCGTGGTGCGTGCAGTGTGGGGGTGCTGGAGGCTGGCTCTCATGGTGCGTGCAGTGTGGGGGTGCTGGAGGCTGGCTCTCGTGGTGCGTGCAGTGTGAGGGTGCTGGAGGCTGGCTCTCGTGGTGCATGCAGTGTGGGGGTGCTGGAGGCTGGCTCTCGTGGTGTGTGGTGTGTGTGATTCACAGGAAACACTGTCCTGCTGACTGCAGCAGATTGCAAAGATTTCACTTCCCGGGTTTCAACATCAAACAAAACCAAGCATTCAGATCTCAGCACTATTATTACCCATTATAATATCTCAGTGCAATAAATGATCAAGACGAAACAAGTCCTTGATAATATCCTCCAGCTAATCATCGCTTCTCGTTCCAACCCCAGAGTTGATAACCCTCTGTCTGCGCTGGCAGAAAGCTCTCTCCTCTCCTTTCTCCTCTCCCTCTCCTCTCTCGTCTCTCCTCTCTCCTGCTCTCTCCGTCTCCCTCTTCTCTCTCTCCTCTGTCCTCTCTCCCCCTCTCCTCCCTCTCCCTGCCTCTGTGAACGTCGCTGAATCCCAGAAGCAGGGAGAGACAGAGAGCTGGTAAGTACTACATCTCTCTCTTCTTCCTTTTCTCTCCTCCTCTCTCTCGTCTTCTCACACTCTCTCTCCTCATATCTCGCTCTGGCAGGCAGAAGCTGACCCTGCTCAAGGAGATGCTGGCTGGGTGTGGCGCAGGGACCTGTCAGGTAATCGTCACCACGCCCATGGAGATGCTCAAGATACAGCTGCAGGACGCAGGGAGGATAGGTGAGGAAGGGAGGGGGATAGGAGAGGGGGAGGGAGATAGGGATTGGGGGGAGGGAGCAGGGAGCAGGGTTCCTTCACTAGTAACCCTGCTGTCTGTGACTGCAGTGTGGAATGAGCTCCCTGCAGGGTTACAGGAGGGAGCTGCATTGCTAGGTGTTTGTGCTCCAGTGTATTCTTAGCAGCCTGTTTGTTTTGTGTGAGGTGAATAGCGCTGACAGGTGCAGTGTGCCTCGGGTCAAGGCAGCCTGGTAAATAAAAACAGGGTTCAGTTGCCCTCTGCTGGCCATGGTCGGTACAGCACAGTGCTTTAGGCTGTAGTATTTTTCCATTGTCTAGTTGGATTGCAGTAAAGCAAACAGGCCCAATATCAGGAGCGTGTCTGGGACTGAGCATCATGAGCATCCCTAACCCCAACCCCACTGCACTGGAATTATTTAAATTTTGTATGTAGAACATGTGATCGACTTTTGGAATGAGTTTAAAAAAAAAAAAAAAAAAAAAAAAACTGGTCTTGTTTTTTGGGTGACTTTAATCCCTAACGTGCCTGGTACTGAAGGGGTTAAACATGTACAGACAGACAGACAGACAGACAGACAGACAGACAGACAGACAGATAGAAAAAGCAGAAAGACAGACAATTATATATACAGTCAGACAGTGTGTGTGTTGCCCCACCCCCTCCTCATACCCCCCTCCTCTTACTCCCCCCTTGTCTCTTCCAGAGGCTCAGAGGAAGTTGATTCCACAGGCCGTAAGTTCCGCCCCCACCAGCAGCGTTGCCACGGAGATAAAGAGGCCCCAGACCGCCATTCAGATAAGCAGGGAGCTGCTGAGGAGCAAGGGCATCGCGGGGCTCTACAAGGGCCTGGGGGCCACGCTGGCCAGGTACAGACAGAGCACTGTCACACTGCAGAATACACACTGCACACCTCACACTGCAGAATACACACTGCACACCTCACACTGCAGAATACACAATGCACACCTCACACTGCAGAATACACACTGCACACCTTGCACTGCAGAATACACATAGCACACCTCACACTGCAGAATACACACTGCACACCTTACACTGCAGAATACACACTGCACACCTTGCACTGCACACCTCACACTGCACAATACACCTCTCATTAATGCTGGTTAACACCTTGCCCCTCACCCTCTCTCTGTGTTCCAGGGATGTTCCCTTCTCCATCATTTACTTCCCCCTGTTTGCTAACCTGAATAAGCTGGGGCAGAAGCACCCCGACACCAAGGCTCCCTTCTACGTGTCCTTCCTGTCGGGCTGCGTGGCCGGGAGCACCGCGGCCGTGGCTGTGAACCCCTGCGACGGTGAGTGGGGGGGGGGGGGGGTCTGTGAAGGTTATTCATGTGGGCGGTTAGAGGGGGTGGCAAGGCGTCTGAAGGGGGGGAGTTTAATTAGAGATCCGAATCGTCTGCGTGTGTCTCTGTGTTGCAGTAATCAAGACGAGGCTGCAGTCTCTGCAGAAAGGAGCTCATGAGGACACTTACTCTGGAGTCGTGGACTGTGTCAGGTAACCTTAATAAGAAGCCGCATCTCTGCTGTGTTACCCGTGCAATCAGGAACAGGCTCAAGTGTCTGTTTATCACTGGGGAGCATGAGGGAACCAGGCCCCTGAAAGACCCCTCTTGGTCTGTGCAGCCCCCAGGTTATTATCATTGCTTGAAATTTGAAATCAGTTTGTGTGAACTCTATGAAGTTGGAGAAGCTGTAACCTCTCTCTCTCTCTCTCTCTCTCTCTCTCTCTCTCTCTCTCTCTCTCTCTCTCTCTCTCTCTCTCTCTCTCTCTATCTCTGTGTCTCTGGCAGGAAGATCCTTCGCAAGGAGGGTCCCGCTGCTTTCCTGAAGGGGGCGTACTGCCGGGCGCTGGTCATCGCGCCACTCTTCGGCATTGCGCAGGTCATCTACTTCCTGGGGGTCGGCGAGGTCATCCTAGACTTCCTGCCCCGTGGGCGACACGACTAACCGCCCCCAACACACAAACGCACACAGAGACACACAGACAGAGTCCCAGAACTGACCACGCAACACACAAACGCACACAGAGACACACACACAGACACACACAGACACACACAGAGACACTGACACTACACACAGTCCTGCTGCTGAGCAGTTAGCTGACAGGTCCCGAAATGTTTTTTAATTGTTTCGTTTTTTTTTGGCTCTCTGCATTTTTAACACGGTGCTGTAATGTGACTGAGGGATCCTCTCAATGGACATTTTGTAGCCAGGGGTCCAAAAAACAAAAAGGTTGTTTAGTGTTCGTTTTGAATTTGTTAACTGAGTGACAGACCAGACTGAGAGGTTAGCTGGGAGCCAACAGGGAGTCTGCAATATTTAAATGTATAAACTGTTCATCAGACGTAAAAATATAATCATTTGTCTTTGTTCCAGCCCTGTTCTAAGTTGTTCAATTGAACCCAATTAAACCTCCATCCAGACCCTGAAGTGATTCATTATCTCATTTTACCTGTAAAACCTGGAGTGGAATTCTGGCCCTGCAGGACCGGGATGGGACACCCCTGGGTCAGAGAGAACAGGCTGGTTTATGTTGCGCTCGTGTTTTTAATGGGTATGCAGTTTCTCGTAGCTCTGATCTGAAAGATGTTTCTTATGAATATATATTTTTCCAATGCAGCTAGGTAGCAATTTTACGTTATATATATATATTTAAAAATAAAACCTGTATTGACTATTTTGACTTCATGTTACGGTGTGTCATGGGGTGATGGTCCGAGCTTACCCCCTCCCACAATCACATTATTCTCTTAAGAACACAGAGGTATTTAGAACTCAGGAAACAGCAACTTGCTTGTGTTCACAGATATATGTATTATTTTCGTAATGGAAACTTCACTAACAGTTTGTACCAAAGGACTGACATTCACAAGACAAGCTCACGACTGACCACCTAATGCTACTGCTCCTCCTAAGAGACATGGCATTAAATAATAATGAATTCATTATTCAATAAACTATTCCATTTACAATAAACATTCCTAGAATTTACATGACACGTGTTTCTTCTCAGTTATACATATTTGTTTAACCCGCATGAATACTGTCTTTGCTTACTCATTATTATTCTCTAGTCCCTAACTGAACATACGGCTATAAAGTGCATTACCCTTTTTACAGAAAATAGTATACAGAATAGTATATTGTGATTTAGTAATTGAAATGGTATATTGCAATGGTGAACTGAACAGTAATTCAAATGGTATTTTCAATGGTGAACTGAACAGTAATTTACATGGATATGAAGTTTACTTCATTCTTTCTCATTTAAAAAAGAAAGTGCAACTAACAACAATAGAGAACCTCTTGAATGAACTCTTCACTCTAGAGGTCGTTCAGAAATAATCAGCCAACGTTTTCAGGCAGGAATACACAATGCTTTTATTAAAGAATGTAAAGGTGTCATTTTAATAGACTCTACAATTTGTTTTAAAATAAATAAATAAATAAATAAATAAATAAATAAAAAAGCATGTCTCGGTTTTTAAATAAAAGGTGTAGAATTGAGGCTTTGGTCATAACCAGAACCAGTCTCAGCTGACACATGACAATACCAGAACCAGACTCAGCTGACACATGACAATACCAGAACCAGACTCAGCTGACACACGACAATACCAGAACCAGACTCAGCTGACACACGACAATACCAGAACCAGACTCAGCTGACACACGACAATACCAGAACCAGACTCAGCTGACACACGACAATACCAGAACCACACTCAGCTGACACGACAATACCAGAACCACACTCAGCTGACACATGACAATACCAGAACCAGACTCAGCTGACACGACAATACCAGAACCAGACTCAACTGACACGACAATACCAGAACCAGACTCAGCTGACACACAACAATACCAGAACCAGACTCAGCTGACACGACAATACCAGAACCAGACTCAGCTGACACATGACAATACCAGAACCAGACTCAGCTATCATGACAATACCAGAACCAGACTCAGCTGACACATGACAATACCAGAACCAGACTCAGCTGACACATGCGAGATGTTTCTTCAGTTTATTCCCCTTCTTTGTTTAGTTTGATGGTTTTGCTGTGAAGAAAATGTAAAAATAGTTTTAGAATGTTATATTAAGTCATGTAAAAGCCTAAATATTTCACATTATGACGTCTAGCACTTTAAAATAAATGAATGTCGCAATATTTATTTATTTATTTTATTGTGCCCAATTAAGCTTCTCCCAGTTTATGATACCTAATATAAAGATCTACTCAATCTCCATGCACACAGCTAACTCCATACTAGCTTTGGACAGAATAGGGCTGGCCGTGCTCTGCAGCCAGCCCTCTGCAGCCAGCCCTGCAGCCAGCTCTGCAGCCAGCCCTGCAACCAGCCCTGCAGCCAGCTCTGCAACCAGCCCTGCAACCAGCCCTGCAGCCAGCTCTGCAGCCAGCCCTGGAGCCAGCCCTGCAGCCAGCCCTGCAGCCAGCTCTGCAGCCAGCCCTGCAACCAGCCCTGCAGCCAGCTCTGCAACCAGCCCTGCAACCAGCCCTGCAGCCAGCTCTGCAGCCAGCCCTGGAGCCAGCCCTGCAGCCAGCCCTGCAGCCAGCTCTGCAACCAGCCCTGCAGCCAGCTCTGCAGCCAGCCCTGGAGCCAGCCCTGCAGCCAGCTCTGCAACCAGCCCTGCAGCCAGCCCTGCAGCCAGCTCTGCAACCAGTCCTGCAGCCAGCCCTGCAACCAGCCCTGCAGCCAGCTCTGCAACCAGCCCTGCAGCCAGCTCTGCAGCCAGCCCTGGAGCCAGCCCTGCAGCCAGCTCTGCAACCAGCCCTGCAGCCAGCCCTGCAACCAGCCCTGCAGCCAGCTCTGCAACCAGCCCTGCAGCCAGCTCTGGAGCCAGCCCTGCAGCCAGATCTGGGAACGCAACTACCAATTAAATATTATGAAAATATAGCATAAAAATAAAACAGTAGCAAAAACACAAGTTACCATATGAAGGGATTTCAACTTTAGTTTTTCCCTTGCAT
Source organism: Acipenser ruthenus (assembly GCF_902713425.1). NCBI lineage: Eukaryota > Metazoa > Chordata > Actinopteri > Acipenseriformes > Acipenseridae > Acipenser > Acipenser ruthenus. Next base: position 21,666,709 of record NC_081216.1, on the reverse strand, counting down.
GAACATTAACGTCCTTTTAATCTGGGAATCGTTTGGTGACATAATCTAAAACAATTTTATATGTATATACACACACACACAATACACACACGCACGCACACACACGCACGCACGCACAATACACACACACATGCACACACACACAATACACACACACACAATACACACACGCACGCACACACGCACGCACACACGCACGCACGCACACACACACACACAATACACACACGCATGCACACACACACACGCACACACACACAATACACACACGCACGCACACACACACGCACAATACACACACACACGCACAATACACACGCACACACAATATACACACGCACACGCACACACACACACGCACACACACACAATACACACACGCACGCACACACACACACACAATACACACACACGCACGCACACACGCACAATACACACGCACGCACAATACACACACACACAATACACACACGCACGCACGCACACACACACACACAATACACACACGCACGCACGCACACACACACACACACAATACACACACGCACGCACACACACGCACGCACACACGCACAATACACACACACACAATACACACACGCACGCACGCACACACACACACACACAATACACACACGCACGCACACACACGCACGCACACACGCACAATACACACGCACGCACACACAACGACTGGGTGCCATATAGTCCAGTATGGTCGAGAGTTATGAGGTTTACAGATGCTGTCTGAACAGGTGTGTTTTGAGGAGGCGCCGGAAGGTGGTCAGGGACTCAGCAGTCCGTGGGTAAGTCGTTCCAACACCGAGGGGCAAGGGAGAAGGTGCGGCTCTGGAGGCAGGGGAGCGTGGGGGTTGGGCTGGAGATAGGAGGGAGCACGATGACCGAGACAGCGATAGGCGAGTACAAGAGTTTTGAATTTAGATGCGAGCAGTGATAGGGAGCCAGCGGAGGGAGCAGAGCAGCGGTGTAGCGTGGGGGAAACGAGGAAGGGAAAAGAGTCCCACAAACCAGCAAGACCAACTCAAAGAGGATTCATTCACAACACAGGAACCGGAGGTGAAGTATGGGCAAGATTTGGCACAGCCATAGGAAAAGCACATTTAACGTGGGGAACTTTAACCACTGCAGCCAGACGGAAAACCTTGCCAGAGTTCAATCCATCTCTCTCTCTCTCTCTCTCTTGCTCTCTCTCTCTCTCAATACCTATTCGCACCCTTCTTACTCCCTCTATCTCTCTCTCTCCCATCTCTCCCTGGTAGCTGTCACAAATTAATTCTGGTCATTTTTTTAAACATTAAATTCAACATAATTGAGGGCCACTGCGGCTTTTAAAACGGTCCACGCCACCTTCTTATTATAAGGGTGCTCCTCTCCCATCTCCCATATCATTGCAGCTAGCTGGCAAACCACACCCCCCTCACAACAAGAAGAGAATGGTACACCCTGACAGCCTCTTCTCCAACCTCCTACACACACACCCCCCAGAAACAAATGGTACATCCCTAGAACCTGTCTCCTTCACCAACCTGCATCTGCAAAAAGACTTCTACCTTTTCACTGCTGACTCACCACCCCCCTTCTCCCTTTAGTGGTACATCCCAGCCCTCCTCCTCCCTCCTCCCATTGCCCTCCATCCTTCCTCTCCTCTGCCACACTCTGCCTCTTTCTCCTTGGCGTGATACTGATCCAGCAGCCTCCCTTCATTCTTCCCTCTGCTCTGAATCGCAGGCAGCCAAGAGAACCGCAGGACCCCGGAAAGACAGAGAGAGAGCGAGAGAGAGAGTGAGAGATCACAGACAGCAGGTAACACATTTTCCTTTCTCTAATTAGCTCCACTCCCTCTGGCTGCTCTTCTGCGGTTTCTGTTTGCTGCGCTGTGCTGCGCTGTGCAGGGCTGCACACCAGGCTGCAGCTGCTGTAGGAGAGAGAGAGCAGGTGACAGGCAGGCTCCTCCGAGTGCGTCTCTTTTTATTTCGGTTTGGCTCCCTCTTGGTACGGCCAGAGCGCCGAGTGCTACAGTGCACATTGGCCCTGGCTGCTGGACACAGTGTGGTGGGACTGGGCCTCAGTGGGCCCGATCCTGGAGCCTGGTGCTGCCCTAGTCCTGCAGAGCCAAGGATGAAGCCCCCCTCCTCTCCATTTCCCTCCCCTCCCCTCCCTCATTCATCTACCACAGGGTTTTTTTTAATGCTTTTTAATGCTGCAGTCCTGTTTTTATTCGCCTCCCTGTTTAATTGTAGCTGCTGCTGACTCACTGCCCTCCCACTGCCCTCCCACTGCCCTCCACTGCTTGCTCTTGCACTCTCCGATGGAAGGCGTCTGATTTTGAGTTAAATTGCACAGGCTAATCAGTGATTCCTATCCAGCACTACAGGGCGTACAGAAAGCTGCTCTGATCCCACCCCTGGGATTTGAGCACACTGTCACAGGGCTGCTTGTTTCCCTTGCTCCTCTCATTGGCATGTTGTCTATCTATATGTATTATTCTTTGTGTTGAATGCTGGTGAATACACTGCTCTGTTTGTCCACCAGCAGGTATGCCCAGGCCAACGACAGTGGAAATGTATCCAGACACACGGGCACACACACAAACACACACACACACACACACACGCACACACACACACACACACACACACACACACACACACACACACACACAGGCACACACACACACACACACACACAGGCACACACACACACACAGGCACACACACACACACACACACACACACACACACACACACACACACACACAGGCACACACACACACACACGCACGCGCGCACACACACACACAGGCACACACACACACAGGCACACACACACATGGCAGGATATTAAACAGGGAGAAATGAAATCAGGCAATGTAGATTAAAGAGTTCCCTTTGCCAGGCACAGCTGTATTTGAGAGCCGTATCTAACCCTCAATCACGTCAGAGCGCATGCTGTGAATGTGACAGGCTGCTGCAGAGTCACTGTAATTAACACAGACACTGCTGCACCGATGAAACAGCGCTATTGGCAAACCAGCATCCAATCAGACTGGCTTCCAATCAGACCACAAAACTGTAAGAAACACAGTCAAGAACAGACAGCGAAGACTCCTGAGCGCTGGGCTGCAGTGTGGAAGGCAGAGGGTTTGAGAAAATGTACTGGGGATCTGAGAGGCAGCTAATTCAATACAGTCTAGTATAGAGAACTCAGTGCTGTACTGGAGATCTGAGAGGCAGCTAATTCAATACAGTCTAGTATAGAGAACTCAGTGCTGTACTGGGGATCTGAGAGGCAGCTAATTCAATACAGTCTAGTCTAGAGAACTCAGTGCTGTACTGGAGATCTGAGAGCCAGCTAATTCAATACAGTCTAGTCTAGAGAACTCAGTGCCCGACTGGGGATCTGAGAGCCAGCTAATTCAATACAGTCTAGTATAGAGAACTCAGAGCTGTACTGGGGATCTGAGAGCCAGCTAATTCAATACAGTCTAGTGTAGAGAACTCAGAGCTGTACTGGGGATCTGAGAGTCAGCTAATTCAATACAGTCTAGTGTAGAGAACTCAGAGCTGTACTGGGGATCTGAGAGTCAGCTAATTCAATACAGTTTTGCTGGCAGCTAGATGTCCTTTGCTGAAAGCACATGTGACTTTCCATCTGTTTGCTTGTCTAGCTTTTCACTTCATCAATGCCACAGGGTGTATCCCATAGTATACAAGTTTACCACAGTGTTTTCCCATGGTTATAAATTGCATTCCCCATAGTTTAACATGGTTTCCCATACCTCTCTGGGCTTCACAATGCTTACCTGTGCTTTACCATGCTTTCGCTGTGCTTTATTATAATTTGTGGTGCTTTTACTGCGGTGAAACGTTTTATAAGGGATGAGGCTTCTGTTAAACACATGTCTGTGCTCCTTGTTTTATTTGAAGGAGTATCTCTAACAACGAGAGCTGCAGCAGCAGTGCAGACAGGAAGATCAGAACTCTGACAGCAAAGGAACATCCTGACAGCTGACTCACCTGACAACCAATTAGAAACAAGAACAGAGGGAGAGAGAGAGCCATGGATTCCAGATCAAAGCCCAGCAACACCAAGACAGACTCCAAATCCATCGCCAAGGGGCCTGAGAAAACAGCGACGCCAAGCGCAGCGAAGAAGGAGGAAGCCAGGCCAGCGGAACCAGCCCCCCTCCCCAGGAAACAGCCCTCCCAACCCCCCGCAGAGCCCAAGCCTGCCCCTGCCCCCACCACCGCGGCTCTGGAGAGCTCAAACAAGCCTGTGGCACCGTCATCGGAGCCCGACCTCAACGGGGAGCAGAGCGCCGGAGGGGAAGGGGAGGGGGAGGGGGAGGGGGAGAGCCAGCCAGCAGGGGGCAGCGCCTGCGATACCTTCGAGACCCTCAAACCCTTCCTCCTGGGAGGGGCCGTCATCGCTGCCGCCAGCGCCGCCATTGTGGGAGCCGTGCTGCTGGCACGTAAGAAATGAAGCGGGACAGACAGCAGCGACTACTCTCTCTGTAAATGTATAGAATACCATGACGAGAGTATTAATGATAATAATAGAGTAATATAGAGAAATACATTTGATCAATTAAACACACACACACACACATGCACGGACGTTGGTGTTGTTGGTTATTATGGGGGACCTGCCTTTCAAAGTCAGTTTGTGAAATAATCGAGAAACCCCCTGGCCTGGATTTCATGTCGGACTTGACTGTGCATACCATCAACCATAACGACACATGGCACACAACTTTCAGACAGACAGACAGGCAGGCAGGCAGGCAGGCAGACAGACAGACAGGCAGGCAGGCAGACAGGCAGGCAGGCAGGCAGGCAGACAGGCAGGCAGGCAGACAGGCAGGCAGACAGACAGACAGGCAGGCAGGCAGACAGACAGGCAGGCAGGCAGGCAGACAGACAGACAGGCAGGCAGGCAGGCAGGCAGGCAGGCTGTCACTCTCCACTGTTTAGAAAGACACAGCAATGACATCTTCAAATTTCAATGTTAAAAACCCCTGAGTTACTAAACAAATGGAAGAGTAATGTGCTCACGAATGCACTGGGGGTCTGACTCACCCCTCCTGTCTCCTCCCTCTGATAAGGAAATCGATTCAGGGTTAAAGTTAGAACTGGACTGGTTCCAGTGTAGAGCGCTGTGCCTCTCCAGTTAGCCAGCTGGAGAGATCAGAGGGTAGTGGTTTAGTATTCGTTACACACAGACTGTGCTAGTGAAATTGCGTGGGCAGCTTCAATACACTAACGTTAACTTGTGGCAGTGCTACTGCTACTCGATGCAGTGAAGCTGGTGTAATTTTGGCTCTAAGGAAGGGTCTGTACTGTGTGCTAAACTATACTGACATGGAGCATTGGGATTGGAGGGAACTGGTCCCCTAAAATACCAAGATTCACAACACCCCTAAATTATTACCCCTGACCTATAACCAAAGACCTGAGGCCACTGTGTCATGAGGACTAATCAAATCGAGTTGAAATCGTAACTTCTCCCGAATCAGCCATGACGATTGGATCACCTTGAATGTCTGTGTCCAGGGTGGTCCCGCCCCTTTTTCAAAACCGCTGTCCATTCATGCGCTCCCTGTTCATCCTGGCACTGCATGGTTTTGCCCCACGCCTCACTCTCCTTTTCATTCATAATAATAATAATAATAATAATAATAATAATAATAATAATAATAATAATAATAGTGAAGGATCATACAAAATAAAAAATAAGCGTATAAATGCAATAAAGCAAGTAGGAAACAACCTTAGATGATAAATATTAGTGATATTATATCTTATAGTTGTGTAGCTCACACCAAGACCATGAATGTTTTCATTTTTATTTAAATGAATGAATGAATGAAGGAATTTGCACACATTAGCTGCCCCTCCTTGGTCGCTGTGTTAGTTCTCATAGTGTTGGATGTACTGTCTTCATGGAAACTGGACTCCCAGTGACACGGTTGTGTGGTACTGTAACTGTCTTCCAGAGGGCACGGAGTTTACAGGGATACACTCTGTCAGAAACGAGCCGCATCTAAAACTAGAAGAAACCAAGTTGGGGGTACAAGCGTTTCAGCTAGTGCAGGGCTTCCCAACCCCGGTCCTGCAGCCCCCTTGTGTCTGCTGGTTTTCACCCCAGCTGAGCTCTCAATTACTCAACTAGACCCTTCATTGAAATGATATTTCGCTTAATTAGACCCGTTTCATTGTTCTCAGCTCCTAAACCGTTGCAGATTTCAGGTTAGCCGTAACATTTTCTAAGTTGGGAAGGCCTGGGCTAATGCTTTTCATTGCGCTATTTAGTCCAAGACATTGTGCGTTGTTAAAAACAGTGTTTGTAAACAATCCTTACATATGCGTTGGGCTCAGGTCAAGGTCAAGTTATTTAAAGTGTTTTTTTTAATATTATTATTATTATTGTTTTAGTTTTTATGAATACAATTCAAACACAGAACTGTATTCCACTCGTTAATACAGGATGTGAAATAAAACAACACCCTTTAAATGGGTCCTGAGCTAAATCTAGATGACCAGACCCCACTTACTCGGGGGAAACTTGAGAGCTGCCTGCTCCTTTACAATATACACCTAGTTTGAACGTCTTGACCAGAGTGACAACAGGCCTCACTGTACTTCTCAATCTCAAAGTATTTCTGAAAAACTCACTCACCCCCCAACCCCGGAACTGCTCCTGAGGTTAGAGATATATTAGCATTGACCTGCATTGTACAGAATGAAACTTGCTTTTCTCGTTGCAGTGATTCTATGCGGGAGCGTCTGCTCCTCTGCTCCCGTATTCGCGGCAGGGAGCAGGGAGCAGCAACGTGGCCTCACCCGAGAGACCCCGTATTCCTTTATCACAGTTCTCCACAGTAAATTTTTTTCCGATGGCTATAGTATGCATTTACCATAGATTGTCATGTTTTATTTTTTTGTAACATGCCTTATCACATCTCTCTTTACCTATGCTTTAACTGTGCTTTATTACACTTTGCTGTGCTTTTACTATGGGAAACATTTCTAAGCGAGATACAGTACGCTCTACACTCTGTGACCTGCAGGTGTCTGTGTCTGTCTGCCCGTCTGCGTGCGTGTGTTCCTTATATACTCTGTGTATTCATGACGTGTTCTTTACTGCCCCCCTAAGTGAGTTGTCACCGAGGCATGTGAAATAAACATATTTATTCCCAGAGCTGAGTCGTTTAGTCTTTTTTTTTCATTTCCTCTGAATGCTCACAGCGCACTGACGCGTCTCGTTATAGAAGGCATTCGCTGATACATTGACAGTTTGAACTGGCTCAAAAATACTGCCACCCGTTCTTTCTGTGTCTGTGTGTTTATTAAAATGTGTTAACGGACAGGGCGCCTGTTTTTAATACTGGATAGCGAATGACTCGGGTCCTACACATTACAATGTAGTAATAAACACATTCAAAGCATAGCGGGTGTTTAACGTGGGCAGCAGACCTACACGGGCGGGGCAGCCACTAAAACAGCCCCAGAAGGTAACCAGCGCAGACAGCCCCATGACACGGTATCCACACGCCGGCCATTTGGGCTCACATTGCACGATGTACGCGATTGGACTGGAACCGCAACGACGCGCGGAATTCCAGGTCTGATCCAATCAAGTGCGGCGTTACTGCGTGGTTGGAAGACAGAGTGGTGATTGGCCTCAACGCCCTGGAGAGGGGTGGGGTTGGGTGGTTACCTCGTCCAATAGAGTCGCGTTTTGTTGCGTTCCCCGAGTCCTTATTGCACTTCCGCTGCGGGTGCCCGCCCCTTTCCGCTCCGTATTGACCGAAGGAGTGCACGCGCTCTCCCTAACACTGCAAAGTAGGTGATTAAAAAAATTAAAAATATGTATACATATCTCTTAAAATGTACAGGTCGAGTCAGTAACCCCCTTCCACACAAACACGCCGAGTTTGAGAGCGGACGGGTTGCTATTTGTTTTGTTTTAAACCTGTTTGCGGTGCATCCGCCGCCAAGGCCCTCCGTGATCCCCGGTCTCTCGTTGTGTCTAACCCTGCGCCACGTTTCATCAACACACACAGCTCGGGTGTACAACACACCGTGGCGTTTAGCTGTTGCTTACACTCCGTGCCAGTTAACAGTTATATAGCAACTCATTGTGTATTTTATTGGAGTGGATATGTGTATTTATAATCTGTAATTGAGTACGCGTTTCATGGCTGCCGGTGTATGCAGGTCGGGAGCCGACGGATGCTTTTAATTGTATCGCTGTTTATGTAATAATAAATAAAAAGATGGCATTTGACCTGCACACACCGGCAGCCATGAAACGCGTACTCAATTACGGATTTTATATATATATATATATAACGAAGAAGAGTAACTCGCCTTTTAGTAATTGCCAATTCAAATACTGATAGTGAGTTTTAAGTTTTATTTCATCGAGTGTTTCTGGTGATCGAGTGTTCTGTTGGCTCTTAATTCTCCTCGGGTTTAGAAGAGCTGTTTACTGTTTTTTTTTTAGTTCTGTTGGTTTGTACACGTGTGTATAAATTACACCACTAGTATGACATACAGTTGTATGCTGCTGGGGCAGTTTACAAACAGCGTGCACTAGCCCAATTGGAACAAAACGACTTGAAAGCGGACCTAGTACGTTATTCATGTGCACCAGAACGCCCACGCCCTGCGCTTATCGCATTGTTAGATACTTCACTGTGTTTAAGACCTGGACAACGTGTCATTTCTGGTAGCTGTGTAGAAAACTGTATACACTAAGTAAAAAACGATTTCTGCACGTGCAATAACACTCTGCAGTCTTCAGATATCCTGAATCTGTACACCTCGATGCCTGGTTTCACAGACCCTGATTAGCACTAATCTTGCACAAGATGATGCTGCTTCAGGTAAAGCAGTCCACAAACTGGGGTCTGTGAAACCAGCCGCTGGACTGCGTAAGGGTTCCGGGCTGTTGTCCTTGCTGTGCTCACCCGCTTGTCTCTCCCGCAGGATGCGTTACGTAGCTGCTTACCTCCTGGCCGTCCTGGGCGGCAAAGATGCCCCCAAATCTGGAGACCTGAAGAAGATCCTGGAGAGCGTGGGCATCGAGGCGGATGATGTGCGCATGGACAAGGTGGGCAGGACCGGCGCAGTTTCGTTTTGGGGATTTTAGTTCGTTCACTCTGTGCCCCCAGGCAGGGCAGGGCCAGCATAGGTACATCTCAACAGCACGAATACAAAGAGAGAGACCTGAATAGACCATACTCAATACAACATAATAATAATTCAGCAATTCCATCACTCCATACAGATACTCCAGAAATAACTGTTTGAAAGCAGTCCCTGCATCAGAGTGCTGTAACGTGGACATGTCTGCCAGCGTTGTGGACTTGAACTAGGCATTTTATTAACGTCCTGAAAACTGCTGCTTTTAATCTCTCTCTTCTAGTATTCTTAAAATACAAATGAACTATTGTTTGATTACTTCTCTAGTAACACGTCTGTTTTACTGAACTTTTAGTTGATTTAGTTGAAGGAACTGTTGTTTGAATAGATCAATTTGAGTGTGTTTGGGGTGTGGAAGGTGGGCTGTGGGGGCTGAGCTGACAGGAGCGTGTGTTTGGGGTGTGGAAGGTGGGCTGTGGGGGCTGAGCTGACAGGAGCGTGTGTTTGGGGTGTGGAAGGTGGGCTGTGGGGGCTGAGCTGACAGGAGGGTGTGTTTGGGGTGTGGAAGGTGGGCTGTGGGGGCTGAGCTGACAGGAGCGTGTGTTTGGGTTTCAGGTGATCAACGAGCTGTCTGGAAAGAAGGTGGAAGATGTCATTGCCCAGGGTGAGTCTGAGGAACCAGGTTCTACATCTTGTGGGAGAGACAGAGCTAAATTCAGAAGCACTGAAAGAAACTTCATGAATATAATGACATCTGTTTAGACTAGAAGTCTTACTCAGTGTCCAGTGTAAATTCAATGATATACATTTTGACTAGAAGTCTTTCTCAGTGTCTTAAGTGTAAATTCAATGATAAATGTTTTGACTAGAAGCCTTTCTCAGTGTCTTCAGTGTAAATTCAATGATAAACGTTTTGACTAGAATTAAGTTTCTTTTAGTATTTCTGCAAATCTGTAAGACTTTGTATTGCATCACATGATGAAGCAGCCTCCCTTCATTGCACTTGAAAGCAATGTGAAGTGACCCCAGCCTTGCTATATACAGGGTGCTGTGGTTACATGACGATTGGCTAGAGCAGGGATTCCCAACCCTGGTCCTGGGGACCCCCTGTGTCTGCTGGCTTTCATTCCAACTGAGCTCTCAATTACTCAGCTAGACCCCTTAATTGAGCTGAACATTTGCTTAATTAGACCTTTTGTAATTGTTTTCAGCTCTTAAGAGTTGCAGAGTTGAAGTTCGCTACAACATTGTAGAAGTAACTTGAACTCTGCAAATGTTCAGCTCAATTAAGGGGTCTAGCTGAGTAATTGAGAGCTCAGTTGGAATGAGAGCCAGCAGCCACAGGGGGTCCCCAGGACCAGGGCTGGGAGTCCCTGCTCTATAGGCGCAGTGCTGGGTGTACACACAGGGTCTGGTTGCACTGTCTCACTGGCTGTGTTTGTGTGTGCAGGCTACAGCAAGCTGGCCAGTGTTCCAGCAGGTGGCGCCGCTGTTGCTGTGGTGAGTTCAGGAGCAGCAGCTGGGAGTGGTGGTGCAGCCCCTGCTAAAGGTGAGTCCTCTCTTCCCTTCCACTCTCCCATCACCAGATACTGGAAGTCCATTAAGTGACTGGCTCTTGAATGACAAAGTTTTGTGATTGCCTGCACTTTCCAGCCCTAATTTATTTTTGCCCGTTTGATGCCCAATTCATTTTTCCCTCTCAATGTAAATACAATCATAAAATACCCAATTCAAGAGTTTCAGTGTCTTGTACTGAGAGTGTTGAAGCTGCAATAGCAGCTGTGATCAGCAGGTGGCAGTGTCAGAGCCTCACATTGCAGTTGGGATTTGACGTCTTCTGTTTTCTGTCTTTCCTAGTTGAGGAGAAGAAGGAAGAGAAGAAGGACGAATCAGAGGAGTCTGATGACGACATGGGATTTGGTCTCTTTGATTAAACAGCTGCGTGCCAGTACCCAATAAAAACGTTTTTCCCACAGACAGCCTCCTCGTTTCAGTCCGATTCTTTTCTGCAATGACTCCTGTGTCTTGTTCCTCTCAGGTTTTGCAGCCTTGCTCCTGGGATCACTTCTAGTCCTTGAAGGTTTTTAAACTGCCAGTCCTAAAAATTCCTCACCTAATTTGAGTCTCTTCTAACCACTAGAACACACTGCCTACCTTCCTCCCAGTCCCTCAGCTCTAACAGCTAGACTATACTCCCGTCCTCCCACTCCCTCACCTCTAATCAGTGGAGCCACACTGCCTCCCTCACTCCCAGTCCCTCAGCTCTAACCACTGGACCACACTGCCTCCCAGTCCCTCAGCTCTAACAGCTAGACTATACTCCCGTCCTCCCACTCCCTCACCTCTAATCAGTGGAGCCACACTGCCTCCCTCACTCCCAGTCCCTCAGCTCTAACCACTGGACCACACTGCCTCTCTCCCTCCCAGTCCCTCAGCTCTAACCACTGGACCACACTGCCTCCCTCCCTCCCAGTCCCTCACCTCTAATCAGTGGAGCCACACTGCCTCCCTCACTCCCAGTCCCTCAGCTCTAACCACTGGACCACACTGCCTCCCTCCCTCCCAGTCCCTCAGCTCTAACCACGGGACTTTCTGTTTCCCCTCTTGCTCGTCACTATTCAGTGTTCGTGTGGATCCCGATTTCTATTCTAAGACTTGGCATTTCAGAAAGCCTCAGCTGGGTCGCGTGATGACTGACGTATCTGTGAAGAGCAGGGAGTGAGAGCCATTCACAGGGACAAGATGCACTAGTTCAGTGCGTTCATAAACACTACGCGATCACTCAAGAACAAAACTGCAACATAGTATAAGTCTCCTGTAGCAGTTATTATCAGCAGCTGTGCTGCTCGTGGTGCCTGGCTAATCCCTGCATGTCACAGAGAGAATCCGAATAGGATAGGAACTGAGACTGGCACTTGCATTTTATTGCAGTTTTCCTTGTGTCTAGAGAGAAGCAGTAATCCAATTGTAATGAAACTTGTTCAGCACAAGTTGGGGTATGTCTGGAGGCGTGACATCCATAGGTTTGTATGGCTTTGTGTGTCAATAACAAGAATAGGATACAGCTATGGGAGTGATGGGTATCCATGCTACCTTGCACTGTCATGAGACTGACAGTACTGTATAATTGCACAAATAGGTGTGTGTGTGTTGGGGAGGCGTGCTTACACAGCAGGTACTGCCTGTGTTTGAACACAGGCTGCTAGAAATGCACTCACATAGGTTTGCTCTGGTCTTTAATCAATTACCACGCTGTGTTACAGAATGCAAAGACAAGAGGTGGACGTTCCTTTCTAGTGTTGCCCAGTTGTTGATTGTATTTTCTGTTTCATTGACCCCAGTAAAAGTTGGGGAATCAGCAAGAATCCTGGCGTGGAGTGAACTCTTAATTCCTGTGTTGGGCAAGAGTCCTGGGTGATTCTAAGAACTGTTTGGAGAGAGAGAGAGAGGGTGGGGGGAGAGGGAACCATTTGGCATTCTTTAATTCTGAGAGAACTGTAGAGTTCAGACGGTGCCAGGAAAGACGATCACTTTTATTTATTTGTTTTTGTTCTTTTATTTGTTTTTTAACCTCTGAAGGAGGGACGGCGGGGTGGGGTCACAGCAATCAGAACAAAGTTATACAACAAAAGGCAGTGACGCGCAGACAGGACAGGTCAGTGCTGGCTAGCCCCGGGGTCAATTACAGTTGTAATTGCGCAACTGGTAATTAATTGCAATTCTAAGTGTTGGTACTTCTCCATCGGAGTGGTAATATAATATATACAGAAGTTATGAGAGATTGCGTCCAGTGTTTTTCAAAATATTAAACCCGGGACTGACGCACACTTGCGAACTGTCAACCCCAATTCTAGCATAAAGTCACCCCTACGGTCAAATGTAGTCCGCTGGGGCGTTGTGACGACGTCATGTATCAAATGAAAATATAACTACCCCCCACCCCCCCACCAATGCCGGTTTTTCCACGAAATCTATACAGTGTTCAGTACATTATTTGTTTACATCGTTGAAGCTTGTCGGAGGAGAGGAAATCGGGAGGAGTAGCCTAGATTTGTGCGCTGATTGGGGCCGAGCGGAATCCGCCACGCCTACAGGGAGCGTGGCCTCCAGGAATGCACCTCCGCCCGGGGCTTGAGTGACAGCGAGCCGGGGGATTGAAAACAACAGCGGGGACGCGGACAGGACAGATAGCGTGAGGATCGAGAGAGGCGGAACAGAGTGAGCGGTTATTAAATATCAGCAGCAGCCGCCGACACATATAAGAAATCCCAGTCGAGATAGAAGCTTTATTCGTTGTTATCGATTTTTCGGTTACTCGGACTGTGTTTGAAAAATGTGAACCGGGTTACGTAAACAATTTCAGCGGCGCATACCGGCGGTAAACCGAAGCGGTGTTCGTGTCAGTCCGGGCTGACTGCTGTGTAGCGTCCTTCTGTTTCCTGCATATTTTAGTTTTTATATTTATATTTGAGTTCTCGTTTTCCGTTTCCCGTATCTATTCCAAACGCCCTGCACCCGTGTGTGTTTCGGCTGGGTGCTTGTGAGAATGTTTCCACTGGACTCCCCTTGGAACATCTCCTTCGCTGGCTGCGGGTTTCTGGGCATCTATCACATCGGAGTCGCCAGCTGCCTGCGGGAACACGCTCCGTTCTTAGTGGAGAATGCGAAAAATATCTACGGGGCCTCGGCCGGAGCGCTCACCGCTTCTGCCCTGGTCAGCGGAGCCTGTCTGGGTGAGTACTGCAGCTAGCACCGGTGTAGGTTCGTGTTAGAAAGTGGTACGCGCACCAAAACCTGAGATTTTGGTACAGGTGCAATCAATTGCGATATGATTTTTTTTTCTTCAAATTGTAAACAGACAATCAATTTCTCTAAAAAAAAAAAAACAATTCACGGCGAACAAGACAAGAAGTCCACCGCACAGTTGCAGAAGTAAAATAAAATGTGTACAAGGCCCAATGTATTGCATCTGGTAAATATTAACATGCTATTTTCTTAATGGTAGAAAAATACGATACATTCGATTAAAAAAGATGAAAGATCGAAAACAGCATAACGTACCAGAGTTGAATGGACGCTTCCCTGCTTTCCTGCAGTGCGCTGAGTACCACTTTAAGGCCCACCTGAAAATAACACTACACGCGGTGTTTTTATTTGATACTTTCAGTAGGATTTGTTTACTGACACCAAGGCTAATGAACAGGCTTACAAGCTCGTTTAATAACATATATACATACATGCATGCATGCCTGCATACATACATACCTACATGCATGCATACATACCTGCATGCATACCTACCTACGTACACACCTACCTACATACCTACCTGCCTGCCTACCTACCTACATACATAAATACATACCTCTCTCAGTAGTTTGTAAGTTTTGACAATTTCCTGTTTTTACTACTTTTTAAGGAAGTGGTAAAAACATTTATCTGCAGGATAAGCCTGCTGGTAAGTGTGACTGTTCCCATTTTTACTGCGACGAAACGTTGTGGCAAAACGTCACAGAGAGTTTACCGGGGAGTTTATCTGAGAGGTCAGGTACAGTGCACTAAGTTAACACACTCAAGTTTAATAACAGTACAAGGCTGTGCATTTTGTCACACAAACTTTGCTGTGGCTGCACAGTTACTGTTAAATACTAAGTGATGGACAGTGACTGAAAACTGTCAACGCCACATCTTAAATATACTGCAGTAGATGGTTTTTATAACAAGTTGATTGGTATATATTTATTTTTTCACTTCTGTGTATCGTTGTGTGCTGTATAATGATCAAGCCGTGACATCATGGTCCAAGTCATAAAATCAAAATGAACCCAAAGGCAATTGAAAATGAGTCATGGAAACGCTTTGCTGTACTGGAGTAAGCAAGTCTTCTATAAGTGTGTGCTTCACCCTCCCCTGCGTGCTGCACAAACCCAGTGTGTTTTACCAGTAAGGCAAGTAGTGATGCCGTAAGTGTCACAGCTGGACAATTATTTCCAGCCCTGCATTGTCTCTACAGTGCTAGGCAGGGCTGTGATCTGAGCCAAATGCTTGACAATGCAGGGATGGAAATAAGACTCCTGCTGCATAGCAGTTTCACCCGTTCCAGGTTTTAATTAAGAGCTTGATTAGCCCCAGTGTACAGGGAACAAGCTCAGGTGTCTTAGTTAACTAGTAGTAAAACCAGGAATGGATCGGACTGCTACGCAATGGGAGGCTTCTTGCCATTGCTGCGTGTTTCTGCTGATGTTTGTGTCCTGGGGAGAGGGTGCGCTCTTTGTTTACTTATCCAAAGCGATCCTAAAATAGCCTATCTGGGAACAAAGGGTCACATTCTGACAATACTTATGAGCTGGCTCGCAGTCCAGTTCATGATACCCAGGGGTCTTGTTTTTATAAGAACACAAGCAGCTGGGATGAGTAATGAAATGATCTCATGATGTCGATCTGGCTCTCAGATCCCTAGTACAGCACCGAGTTCTCTACACTAGACTGTATTGAATTAGCTGGCTCTCAGATCCCCAGTACAGCACTGAGTTCTCTACACTAGACTGTATTGAATTAGCTGGCTCTCAGATCCCCAGTACAGCACTGAGTTCTCTAGACTAGACTGTATTGAATTACCTGGCTCTCAGATCCCCAGTACAGCACTGAGTTCTCTAGACTGGACTGTATTGAATTAGCTGGCTCTCAGATCCCAAGTACAGCACTGAGTTCTCTACACTAGACTGTATTGAATTAGCTGGCTCTCAGATATTGGTGTTTTTTTAGGTAGTTTTGCTGAGTGAACAATTGACTTGTTTGCTGAATGAAGTGAGTGATGCAGCTTTATCACAGGAAACTTTCAAAGAACTGCTGAACTTTCGTATTGTGTATCGGGGGTGAGGAACACGGTGTATTTGTTTTGAAGCCCGTTTCAGTGCTGTGTGTGTGTGTGTTTGTACTGTAGCACTTTCTCTAGCTGACTTGGGTCATGCTGCAGCCTGCTGCTCTCCAACGCAGACAGCAAACTCCCTGAACCGAGCCCAGTCCTGCGTGTTTGCAGGCCAGATTCTGTGGTGGAAATGACTTTGAGTAAATATTGAATAAATTACATGACACTGCGCACGACCTACTGTTGAAATACTGCAGCTAACAAAAGAGGTGCATCTATTTTTCTCTGTCATGTGTCTCTTTTTTAATACGTCTTTTTCTCTCTCGCGCTGTGTCTGTGCAGGGGAGGCTGGTGCGAACATCATCGAGGTTTCGAAGGAGGCTCGGAAGCGCTTCCTGGGGCCCCTGCACCCCTCCTTCAACCTGGTGAAGATCATCAGGGGCCACCTGTACAAGACCCTGCCGGCCGACGCGCACCTGCTGGCCAGCGGCCGCCTGGGCATCTCCCTGACCCGCGTCTCGGACGGGGAGAACGTGCTGGTGTCCCAGTTCAACACCAAGGAGGAGCTGGTGCAGGTGAGCCAGCTGGGGATATACCATGAGATCACACAGGGATGGGGCTGAGACTCCTGCTGCACAGCAACGAGACCTGGGATGGGAGTAAGACTGCTATTGCATATCGATAACAAGACCTGGGATGGCAGTAAGGCTCCTGTTGCATAGCAGTTTCATCCATTTCAGGTTTTAATACAAGCTTGATTAGCCTCAGCGCATAGGTAACAAGCCCAGACTTGTGTATCTTATTAAACTCCTAGTGAAACCAGGAATGGATCACACCGCTATGCAACGGGAGTCTTAAGCGATTTCGACTGGAAAAGACTGCATAGTTTTAGATGTGTCGTAATATTTTTCTATTGGGGTTCATTAAAGACATGACCTGGCTCTGACGCTGTGAAGTGTGGGGCGTTGAAACGCTCCCAGGAACGCTGTGGTGATGGCCGCTTTGTTTGTGTGTTCACAGGCGTGTGTTTGCAGCGCGTTCATCCCTGTGTACTGTGGACTGATTCCTCCAACTCTGCAGGGCGTGGTGAGTCACACGCACGCAGGCACACATGCCAGCACACACACATGCCAGCACACACACACCCACACACACGCAGGCACACATGCCAGCACACACACACACACCCACACACACGCACGCACACATGCCCGCACGCACACACGCACACACGCACACACACACACACACACACGCACGCCCCATGACAGCTCCTTCACCTGTTTCTGTTACTGATCAATAAGTGTCTTGTTGGAACGGGATGGGGGGGGGGTCATTATCCAGGCACTGTTCATCACTGTAGGATAAGGAGCGGTTTGATTTTTCAGCCCGTTCCAGGGAAGGCTTCAAGGTGTGCATTCTGATCTGGTGTTCATAACTCTATACACCGAAGAAGGCACTGACCTGCTTGACTTAAAGCAATAGCTTTATCTATGAGAAGTCTGTATCAGTTCTCATGCGATTGACAGCAGTGCTATCAGCCTGCGTTGCACATACCAGTAACACTGTAAAACAATAAGGAGGAGACTGCATGCATGGTATCGATTCAGATACAGCACTGCAGTGAGCATTATACATGGGGGGGGGGGTGCTGGTCCACCACGTGGATCAATATGGATCAATTAAGGGAACCTTTGGCCAACACCACCCCTAACCCTTTCACGGCTCTGCGTAGCCTACGCTTTAGAAAACATGCAAAAATAAAGGTTGTAGTTCTGTATAAGATTGTATAGGATTCTTCAAATGTGATTAGTTTGGGTTTCTGGAGCGGCATTAATGAAAAGCGACATCGAGGATCCAGTTAGACAAGAGAAGCAGGGTGCTGGGAGGGAGGGAGGGAGGGAGGGAGGGTGTCAGCCAGGCCATTGAGTGCTCAGTGGAGCATGTTTCAGTAGCAGGCAGCCTCACCCCACATCTCTGCGTGTCCTTGTCCCAAAACCAGGGAAGTAAGCATTGGCACCATCGCCGCTGAGCAGCGCAGAGAGGCTGGAGGAAACCTCTTTAGAACGAGGGGGGCTTGATCAAGCGCTTCCAGATCTCTTCAGGATGCCAGTTGATTTATTTGGGGGGATTTAAAAAATGTTCACATGTTTATCTTAATACAAATATCTCGTTCAGTATTGGACAGAAATGCATCCGAATTCACACGCACCTTAGTTATCCTGTTTGGAGACCTGCCCTGATTTCTAAGCAGTGAAGTAGGTTTTGGGGGGGAAAGCGATTTAAAAAAAAAAAAATAATAATTTTTTTTAGGAGCCATGTGCTTTTTGTTTTCAAAAAAGGACTAAACATGTTTAATATGTAATGGGTAATCTTGACCCCCGGCTTTGACTCGAGTCGCACCTTTTCTGCCACTGTGTGTGCGCGTGTGCTTCATTCCTAAAATGCAGCCAACTACAGGAATTCAGGACTCTGACTGATTTTTCTGCTTAAGTGACCTTCCCCAGGGCTGTAACCGAGCCACTGTGGAGGCCTGGCAGAGGGCAGAGGGGAGAGGGGGGAGGTGGGGGGAGGCGATGACTCCGTTTTGTAACCTCCCCCCCAGGAGGATCCTGTTTTTTTCTGTTAGGACACATTGTTTCAATTGAAACAGGAAGTTACTTGTTGTGTAAGACGCTGTGGCAAACAAAGCGTGTCGTGAAAGAAGAGCAAAACATTTATAAACGCGTGGATCGAAGAACACAGACCCCGAGGGAGACACTTCAGAGGAAATGTTCGTCCACACGAAGGAAGTCTCTTTAGTTTCAGGCACGCTCGTTTCCCTGAACATGGAACCTGTCCCCGAGTCTGGGGTTCGCAGGGTATTGACAGCGCAGGAGAGCTGAGAGCTTTAGAGCTCAGATGTGTCCACTTTATAAGAAACAGCCCTTGTGGGTGACAGTGTTTTGTCTCTCTCTCTCTCACACAGGGACAGAGTGTTCTCCTACATTATCAACAGCAGCTGTATGTTAAGTTATATTGCTTAAGGGTGCCCTTGACCCCAAACTGAGTTATCAGGAACTACAGAAAAAAAACTGTGTCCTGTCCTCAGCACGGGCTGCGTTGCTTTGTAATCCTATTCCCCAGTGCAGCCTCCTTTTCTGTTTGGAGGGTGTTGTTTACAGCACTGTGTCCAGATTTCGATTGGAAACAACAGCAGCAGCAGTAAGTGAGAACAAACATGTAAGCGATTCTCAGAAACAGAAGGGGGGGCTGCTGGCTTTCTGGGCTGTTGTGAAAGAAACTGTTTAATGAATCATGTTTCGGATGAGAGACACATATAGAGACACATATACAAACAGAGACACATATGGAGACACATTACGCATTTACAAACACAGAGACACATAAAGACACAGATATATATATTAGACACATACTGTACAAATAAACACACAGATACATACAGATAGACAAGCAGAGACCCATGCATACTAAAAGCATGATTTTGTGTCTTTTGTCTTTACACCTACGTTTTGTGTTTGTTTCAAGTTTGACTTTGGTTTTCACTTGCAGTATTCAAGCACAGTGTGTCGGGAGCCTGCTGCACTTCATACGTTTGCAAGACGTTTAAAACTTCAGGGCTTGAGTTTCGGAAAAATAGTTAATAAACTAATAAGTTAGCCAAGGTTGATTTTATTTTTATTTTGTATTTATTTATTTATTTTAATTTGGAATTGGCAATTATTTTTTCTCGCTTTCTCCCCAATTTGGACTTTATTTTTTATTTGAACCCGGCTCACCGCTGCCAACCCCATTCTGACTCGGGACAGACGAAGACGGACACACGTATCCTCCGTTTCTCTTCACTCTGCAGGCCTGCCATGCAGCCACCTCAGAGCTACAGCGTCGTAGGACCACACAGCTCTGGGCAGCTTACAGGCAAGCCCGCAGGCGCCCGGCCAGTCTACAGGGGTCGCTGGTGCGCGGTGAGCCAAGGACACCCTGGCTGACCTAAGCCCTCCCCACCCGGGCAACGCTCGGCCAATTGTGCCCTGCCCCCTGAGAACTCCTGTCCACCGTCGGCAGTGGAATAGACTCCACACGGAGTGCCTTTACTGGATGCGCCACTCTGCAAAATAAGATCAGTAGACTAGCCCCACTCTTAGTAGGTTAACATCTGACTCAAACTAACCTTTCTCTAAGAGTTTGAGAGTGTGCGTGTGTGTGTGTGAGAGAGAGAGAGAGAGAGAAAGCGGGGCGGGGGGGTTAAAAAAAGAAAAAAACAACTGCAGTCATTCCTAAAGCTGTGTGCTGTGAGTGCTGGCAGGGTGCAGAGGGAGCCCCTCTGCGGCGCTGAGCTTATCCAGATAAGAGCTCCGTGCACTGGCTGCCGGGAGCTGAGAACTAGGGGAAAGGTCTCTCCTTCTCTCAGCTGCACCGCCCATTCACTCTGCCTCACATTCACGCTGCCTCTCGGGAGCACGGACAGGGAGAGAGGGGGAAAGCCCCGCTGTATAAACACTACAGCTGGCCTCCTGTTTTTAACATGCTTGTATTTGACAATGGTTGAACTGCTCAGGGTTGGGTGCTGCTGGGAGCTCTGGTGCAGGTATATAAAGCTCTGGGTTGGGTGCTGGGAGCTCTGGGTTGGTTGCTGGGAGCTCTGATGCAGGTATGTAAAGCCCTGGGTTGGGTGCTGGGAGCTCAGGGTTGGGTGCTGTCTCTTTGAGAGTTGCAGCACTGCTCTGTCTGTACTGAACCCGAGTCAGAGCTGCGGGGGGTTGGGTGTTGAACACACGTGAGCGCAGAGGCGAATCTCGTGATGCCAGGCAGTGACCTCCGTCTCTACGAGTCACAGCGACTGATCCGTATCCCGTCCAGAGGAGTCTTCTCAGAAACCGTGTGATTTTCTCTGGGGAATAGTTAGCAAGCCTGGTGGCAAACAACGTTCACAAGCAGAAACGACAGAATCGTACAGAATGTGCTTCCCAGTAGGGCATGAAACGAGCAGGAAGATGAGCCTTGGGTAATAATAATATTCAAAAGTGACCCCCCCTCTCCTCCCCTGTGCTCCTGTTCTCAGAGGTACGTGGACGGAGGGATCACAGATAACCTGCCACAGTACGAGCTGAAGAACACCATCACTGTGTCCCCCTTCTCTGGGGAGAGTGACATCTGCCCTCGAGACCCGTCCACCAACATCCACGAGCTGAGAGTCACCAACACCAGCATCCAGTTCACCCTGACCAACCTGTACCGGCTCTCCAAGGCTCTGTTCCCTCCGGACCCCCAGGTACACTGCACTGCACAGACTGTGCTGTACTGTATTACACTACACGGCTTACGCACTGCACTGTGTTCACCTGCTTGATGTTCTCATGTTTTGTTTTCTCTCCTCTTGCTGCTGTGGCTGCAGGTGATGAAGGTCATGTGCAAACAAGGCTACAAAGACGGCCTGGACTTCATCAGGAGAAACGGTGAGACGGTCTTAGTTTCTGTCTGTCTCTCATTCCAGTCTCTTTCTGTCTCTCTGTCGGTACAGGCAGTAAGAGCCAGCAGTCCTGTGTATTTTATACATGCACAGACATGTTGTCCTGCTGCTGGTGACTGCCTGTTTTAAAAACCTTGCGTTGAAAATATGTTTTTAGATGGCTCTCTACTGCTGCCTTGTGGCTGCTTGTCAATTTACAATGCATTTGGTTTAAAAAAAATAATACATTTTTTTTTATTTATTTATTTATTTAAAGCATGATAATCTAGTAAATGCAGATCTAGTGTTTTCCAAACCTGTGCCGACCTCATTTATTTAAAAAAAAAAAAAAAAAGTTTGTTTGTAACCCCTTGCTGTCTGTCTGGTTTAAATGCAGGGCTGCTGCAGTTCAGGCTTCCTGTGCAGGGCCCCTCCCTGCTGAGTGCAGGGGAGGAGGAGGGGATGGAGGAGGAAGAGGAGGAGGAGGGGATGAAGGGAGAGAGGCACGTGGTCGCTACCAGCTCCAGCATGGAGGATCACATCTTCGAGCACCTGCCTCCCAGACTGCATCGAGGTACAGGGGAGAGGAGAGGGGGAGAAGCGAGCTCTTAATGTTGCGTTTGTTTGTTTTTTTTTTCTGCATTAACTACAGCAATGCTTGTTAGACTTGTCACCTGCTGGGGTCAGGCACCGTGCATTGCTGACTCTCTGCTCTCTCTGTCTCTCTGCTGCCCCCTGCAGCTCTGGTGGAGGCCTGCAGGGAGAAGAGGAGTCTGTTCCGCTCCATGTCCAACCTGCTGCCGGTCAGACTGGCCTCAGCAATGATGCTGCCCTACACCCTGCCGCTGGAGTCTGCTGTGTCCTTCACTGTGAGGTACAGAGCCAACGAGGCCTGTCTGCTTCTCTCTCTCTCTCAGGCTGTCCCGTGTATTTCTAATTCCCAGTGTAATTGTGTCGTTGTTTCCCCGTCCCCCAGGTTGCTGGAATGGCTCCCGGACGTCCCAGAGGATATCGAGTGGATGAAGGCGCAGAGCCGCAAGGTGCTTCACTACCTGCTGAGAAACGCCAAGAAGAGTCTGAGCCACCACCTCTCCACCAGGTCAGCGGAAAAAAGACTTTCATTATAAACTCTATGTACATAGATTAAAAAAAGGAGATGACCTGTTTCTCTCTTTCTCCCCTATATATACAGTATATTTATGTGTGTTCTTGCCCAGTGCTTGACCATGTCTCCTCTCCCTCTCCCCCCTGCAGGCTGTCCTATCACTTGGAGCTGCGCCGTTCTCAGTCCCTGCCCCTGCCTGTGGGCTCCGGGGGCTCCAGCGAGCTGCTGCAGGGCTGGGTGCGGAACAACACCTCCGTGATGGACCTTATCCTGAAGGTGGAGGAGTACCAGCGCCAGCTCCTCCCGGGACTGTTGTGCATCAACCTGGACATGCAGGCCTCGCTGTGCCACGAGGGGCTGGAGATGAGACCCCTCAGGCCCTCCCTGCCCCAGGACACAGCCATGGCCACCCTTTCGACAAGCACTGCTTAGGACAGACACTCCGCCTTCTAGGACCCCTGCATCTCTTCAATCAGGCAGTACCCTGGACAACCTGAATACCTTTTTAAGACCCCTCTTGTCTTCCAACAGGCACTGTCCTAGATAGCTAGGCCTTCTGGGGCCCCTGTATTTAATCAGGTACTGCCCTGGACAGCCATGCTTTGTAGGAGCCCTGTTCCTTTTCCATCAGGCACTGCTCCGGAGAGCCACCCTGTCTTCCAGGACCCCTTTAGTATCCTGATCCTCTGGGTGTACTGGTTAGACCGAATCGGAAACCATTCTGAACTGGTCTAGTGCTAGGAGGCAGTACTGCGTGTGTGTGTGTGTTGAATCCAGCGGGGCGTCCCGGGTGAAATCGGTACCTTCCATAAAAAATAAAAAGCAAACAGTAGACTTCCATTCTGTAGGAGTAAAAGTGCAGCTCTGACAAGACAGAAAAGGCTGCAGGTGTCTCTGAAGTTATTCATTACAAAGAGAGAGAGAGAGGAAGGGGGGGTCAAATATATATTTTAAAAATCAAGAAAAATGATATATTTTATATGTAGTATGAGAGCAGTGGAGTTTTGAAGTGGCCTAATGGTGGATTAACCAAATTTGTGGAATAATAATAATAATAATAAAAATAATAATAATAATGATAATGAATGTGAAAATAGACTTGCAATGGTATAACCACTAAGGACTTCAATACCTCCGTCTGTCGCTCACTTATTAACGGTAACAGTATATTTTTCATCTCAAATTTTTCCCTTTTTAATAAAATGTACTCCAAGCTAGTCAAAGAAATGGCTCTCGGAAGGAGGCCACATTTTTTTTTTTTTTTTTAAATGTATATATAAAAGACACACAAGTTACTAAAGCTGATCTTTGGAGTTCCGTGATCTCAAACCAAACCCACCGATTTTACTGGATTCTTTTGAATCTCCAACGAGTAACGCAGCAGGAATTAGAAGAGCAAAATGATATGACAATATAACAAACAGGACTAACTTCCCCTTGTGTGTGTGATGCAGTCTTCTGTGCTGGGCTCAGCCTCCCTTGTGTGTGGCGCTGGGCTCAGCCTCCGTTGTGTGTGGCGCTGGGCTCAGCCTCCGTTGTGTGTGGCGCTGGGCTCAGCCTCCGTTGTGTGTGGCGCTGGGCTCAGCCTCCCTTGTGTGTGACGCTGGGCTCAGCCTCCCTTGTGTGTGGCGCTGGGCTCAGCCTCCGTTGTGTGTGGCGCTGGGCTCAGCCTCCCTTGTGTGTGACGCTGGGCTCAGCCTCCCTTGTGTGTGGCGCTGGGCTCAGCCTCCCTTGTGTGTGGCGCTGGGCTCAGCCTCCCTTGTGTGTGGCGCTGGGCTCAGCCTCCCTTGTGTGTGGCGCTGGGCTCAGCCTCCGTTGTGTGTGGCGCTGGGCTCAGCCTCCGTTGTGTGTGGCGCTGGGCTCAGCCTCCCTTGTGTGTGACGCTGGGCTCAGCCTCCCTTGTGTGTGGCGCTGGGCTCAGCCTCCGTTGTGTGTGGCGCTGGGCTCAGCCTCCCTTGTGTGTGACGCTGGGCTCAGCCTCCCTTGTGTGTGGCGCTGGGCTCAGCCTCCCTTGTGTGTGGCGCTGGGCTCAGCCTCCCTTGTGTGTGGCGCTGGGCTCAGCCTCCCTTGTGTGTGATGCAGTCCACTGTGCTGGGCTCGGCTCTCCTGGTTTAGATGCAGACTAACCCTGTCCTGACAGACTGTATTTATAACTGACCAGCATTACCTCAGTGTTCAGATCCTGTATAGAATCCATGTGCCAAACTAAGCAATGCAATCTCTTACACTGTAGGTATTATTACTATTATTATTACTATTATTATTACTATTATTATTACTATTATTATTGTTATTATTATTATTATTTCTATGCAAGTGTCAATTCATATCCTAAACGTTCTGCCTCAGTCTTAATTTTCCAAGTTGAGGACAGACTACACAACAAAAACAGTATTAGAATATCTATTTATTTATGTAAATATATAACTTGCGCATTTAGTTTGAGCTCATGTATATTCAGGGTTCTTCAACTGCAACAAAGGGGGGTTGGGGTGAGTTTATTTTTGTCATTTCAAAAGCAATCTCTTGATTTTAGTTTGTGTCTGAGTTTTGATTTGCTGGATTAAGGAGGTTAATTTGATACAGCCATCTGGTTTTTATGTAAAGAGAGAGAGAGAGAGAGAAGTGAAATAGTTTGTATCGGGTGGTGATGATGTTGCATTAAAATGAGCAGTGGATAGCACCCTGTACTCTCTCTGTGTATTGTACTGGAAGTGCGAGACAGAGAGACACACACACACTGACAGAGACAGAGACATGCATTTCTCTGCAGTTGAAGGTTGCACAAGATTCTGTTAAATGTGAAACAGGCAGGTGTTTATCTATCTATCTATATATATATAATTTAAATTTATTATTTGTGTTGAACTATCTTTGCTACCCAAATTGAGCCTTTCTGTTTAAATAAAATAAAAATTAAAAATTAAAAAAAAAAAAATCTATTATGATGATTTATTAAAAGTTGTTATTTTCTAGGTGTGTTCAGCCTGGTTTTTGTGTGATTGTAATTGTGGTTGTGTTTATTTTACTGTTTGTGTTTCAGCTGTGTATAACACTGTACTGTACTGTGATGTATTGTATTATAACCGTTTAAACGAATCCTCTATCCGGCTCTTTCTTTGGCACTGGTAACCTCTGCAAAATAACAAGATCAGTTGGTTATTCGACGTACACACACTGTTCATGAAGAAGAAGTTTGAAAATAATAAAATACTAAACTATAAAACTCGTAAAATCAAGAATATTTTAAAAAAACACGTTACAATACACCTGCATGCCCGTAAAACAAACAAAGGATCTTTGTCCATTTCCGGATTGGGGAATCCGTCTATGGTGCAAAGAGTGGGAGGCGGTGGCTTCGGTCCGTGTGATCTAAGAGAACAAGCAGCGCTGAGAGAGAGAGGGACGGGGAGGGAGACACCTGCAGCCACAGCACACCTGTGTCTACCCCGGCGCGCACACGACACAGCCACGGCTGAGCAGGTCGCTAATACAGGTAAGACTCCCGTGCCGATACCTCACTGGAACAAATTGTTTTCATCACAAGAATGATGGCTTGATTGCTGTTTAACGCTCACCATGGCTTGCTTTTAAAAGACACGTTTGCATTCAGAGTTCCAGAGGGTAGTCGCTGACGGGGGTGTAGCTCAGGACGCTTGTAAGCACAGCATAGTTTATGCTAGTGAAATGTAAATAGAAGACGCCAGGTTCATATTTCACAAGCAATGTAAATGCAACGCTTCTTTGGAATTCATTGACGGGGCTCGTCTGTCAGTACAGACTCCGGTACTGTTTGTTAAACGCGCTGCTGTGGAATTTTGGAAAATAACAGTAGTTTTGTCAGAGCTCGCAGTTTGCGCAAATTCAGCAGTATTACACCAATACAAAGAGTTTTATGAACGCGCATGTGAAGTTAGGCGTTAGTTAACATTACAGGTGTCCTAAAGTCCTCTGCAGTTTTGCGCTGTACGACTCTGGCACCTTATGTTTGTTTTCCACGAATCAATAATGAAAGCCTGGCAGGTCGGCTTTGTTTCTGATAAACGAGCTTGCTTGCTTATTTACTTGGCAGTGCAATCATTTGCTCTAAGTTATTATTTATTTATTTATTTATTTATTTATTAGTTTTATACATTGCCACGCAGCTTGGTAGAGTGCACAATAATCGCTTCCGCAATGCTATCGATTGCAAAATATAATCCCGATTTTGTAGTCTGGTTGCTATGAAAGTTTTGCGTGACTTGGTGGGGTTACAAGGTCCGTCTCTCTGGTTGCGTGTTATTGCATTGAATCGATCGAGCTGATGGGGTGGAACTATTCCAGCAGGCTGGCCTTCTTGCTGTCACAGTTATTGACGGTCCTGTCTCTTTGCATGCCCGAGGTGCGAGTCGCTGTGCCCTGGGGCTCGAGGTCGTTCTCCCTGTTCTCTAGAGTGTTCAGTTTCACTCTGCCCTGTGCTATTCCAGCAGGCTGGCCTTCTTGCTGTCACAGTTATTGACGGTCCTGTCTCTTTGCATGCCCGAGGTGCGAGTCGCTGTGCCCTGGGGCTCGAGGTCGTTCTCCCTAGCCTGATTTGCAGTGCAGCAGCAGACCTGGTTCAGAGCAGTACCACGGGGTGAAACAAACAGCATGTTGTTGATCAGGCTACCCTGCTTCTTGTGAAGCAGTGCAGAAAACCTGCAGCCTGGACCCTGGTGATGTGACTCACTGCACACCATTAACTGTAGCAGGCCTGGCTGGAACTCGCATTCACAGAGCAGCGGCACAAATAGGATTAATCTTTCATGCACTTTGTAACACTGCTGCCAGGGATTATAAACACTTACACAGAGTCTAACAGGGTAAGAGACCACTTCTCTTATAGAAGTGACCCACAGTAAAAGCACAGCAAAGAGTAAAGAAGCACAGTGAGGTGTGGTAAAGCATAGGGAAGCATTGTAAAGCATAGGGAAGCATTGTAAAGCACAGAGAGGTCTGGTAAAGCATAGGGAAGCATTGTAAAGCACAGAGAGGTATGGTAAAGCATAGGGAAGCATTGTAAAGCACAGAGAGGTCTGGTAAAGCATAGGGAAGCATTGTAAAGCACAGAGAGGTCTGGTAAAGCATAGGGAAGCACTGTAAAGCACCGAGAGGTATGGTAAAGCATAGGGAAGCATTGTAAAGCACAGAGAGGTATGGTAAAGCATAGGGAAGCATTGTAAAGCACAGAGAGGTATGGTAAAGCATAGGGAGGTGTGGTAAAGCATAGGGAAGCATTGTAAAGCACAGAGAGGTCTGGTAAAGCATAGGGAAGCATTGTAAAGCACAGAAAGGTCTGGTAAAGCATAGGGAAGCACTGTGAAGCACCGAGAGGTCTGGTAAAGCATAGGGAAGCATTATAAAGCACAGAGAGGTATGGTAAAGCATAGGGAAGCATTGTAAAGCACAGAGAGGTATGGTAAAGCATAGGGAAGCATTGTAAAGCACAGAGAGGTATGGTAAAGCATAGGGAAGCATTGTGAAGCACAGAGAGGTATGGTAAAGCATAGGGAAGCATTGTAAAGCACAGAGAGGTATGGGAAAGCACAGAGAGGTCTGGTAAAGCATAGGGAAGCATTGTAAAGCACAGAGAGGTCTGGTAAAGCATAGGGAAGCATTGTAAAGCACAGAGAGGTCTGGTAAAGCATAGGGAAGCATTGTAAAGCACAGAGAGGTATGGTAAAGCATATTAATGGACAAGTCAGACCAGGGTAACGTGATGAGTGCAGAGTATAACCATGGGAAAAGCAACGGCGGAAAACTGCAAAGACACAGTGGTAAACTGCAAAGACACAGTGGTAAACTGCAAAGACACAGTGGTAAACTGCAAAGACACAGTGGTAAACTTCTGTAAGGGGGGGCTGGATTTGTTTTTTGTGCTCTTTGATAAATTGGGAGAGCGAGGAAGGAAGACACCACAGGTAGTGGAAATGGCAGTTTGGGATTCATTTTACTCTTACGCCATGTTCTTCCCATTTGTCCTGTTTGAGAATCCTGTGAAAGCCAAGGGATCAGGCACTCCCTGTTCTGAGCCGGGCATGGGACTCTGCTGATTCTGAAGCCTGTGGTCACGATACAAACAAATACATGCAAGCAGTCCTTACTGCACCCTGCCTGTGCAGAGCACAGCTCTCAATGCTGCACCCTGCCTGTACAGAGCAGAGCTCTCAATGCTGCACCCTGTCTGTACAGAGCACAGCTCTCAATGCTGCACCCTGTCTCTACAGAGCACAGCTCTCAATGCTGCACCCTGCCTGTACAGAGCACAGCTCTCAATGCTGCACCCTGTCTGTACAGAGCACAGCTCTCAGTGCTGCACCCTGCCTGTACAGAGCACAGCTCTCAGTGCTGCACCCTGTCTGTACAGAGCACAGCTCTCAGTGCTGCACCCTGCCTGTACAGAGCACAGCTCTCAATGCTGCACCCTGCCTGTGCAGAGCACAGCTCTCAATGCTGCACCCTGTCTGTACAGAGCACAGCTCTCAGTGCTGCACCCTGTCTGTACAGAGCACAGCTCTCAATGCTGCACCCTGTCTGTACAGAGCACAGCTCTCAGTGCTGCACCCTGTCTGTACAGAGCACAGCTCTCAATGCTGCACCCTGTCTGTACAGAGCACAGCTCTCAATGCTGCACCCTGCCTGTACAGAGCACAGCTCTCAATGCTGCACCCTGTCTGTACAGAGCAGAGCTCTCAATGCTGCACCCTGCCTGTACAGAGCAGAGCTCTCAATGCTGCACCCTGTCTGTACAGAGCACAGCTGTCAATGCTGCACCCTCCCTTCATTTAAATAGAAGCTGGTGAGAGTCTTGAACCCTGTTCTGTCACCAGCTTTTCTCTCCCTCTCTTTCTCTCTCCCCCTCTCTTTGTGGTCACTCATCTCTGAATTGCAAACGCTTCATCCTGGCTGCATGCAAATCTTTTTAAATGTTAGATTTGCATCACTTTCATAACCTGTGTGTGTGTGTGTGTGTGTTTTTGTAGCTCTGTTTGACTTTGTCGGTTTAGTCAATGCAGTCAGTTCAGCTTTGGTTTGTTTTTTGTTGCTGAAGTCCCTGTGCAGGGGGTTGCACCCTTATATTTGTTCACTGCAGTCCTTTAGCAGTTTTCCCTGTGTTTTTCCTATGGTTATACTACCATTGTACCATTGTATGCTTTACCATGCCTCTCTGTGCTTTACAATGCTTCCCTATGCTTTACCAGACCTCTCAGTGCTTTACAATGCTTCCCTATGCTTTACCAGACCTCTCTGTGCTTTACAATGCTTCCCTATGCTTTACCAGACCTCTCTGTGCTTTACAATGCTTCCCTATGCTTTACCAGACCTCTCTGTGCTTTACAATGCTTCCCTATGCTTTACCAGACCTCTCAGTGCTTTACAATGCTTCCCTATGCTTTACCACACCTCTCTGTGCTTTACAATGCTTCCCTATGCTTTACCAGACCTCTCAGTGCTTTACAATGCTTCCCTATGCTTTACCGGACCTCTCTGTGCTTTACAATGCTTCCCTATGCTTTACCAGACCTCTCTGTGCTTTACAATGCTTCCCTATGCTTTACCAGACCTCTCTGTGCTTTACAATGCTTCCCTATGCTTTACCACACCTCTCTGTGCTTTACAATGCTTCCCTATGCTTTACCAGACCTCTCTGTGCTTTACCATGCTTCCCTATGCTTTACCAGACCTCTCTGTGCTTTACAATGCTTCCCTATGCTTTACCACACCTCTCTGTGCTTTACAATGCTTCCCTATGCTTTACCAGACCTCTCTGTGCTTTACAATGCTTCCCTATGCTTTACCATGCTTTGACTGGACGTCATGCTGTTTTTCAGTTTTATTTGTTTGGAGTGAGGAGCTGGCAGAGTAAACAGCTCCAGGTTTTGTTGAGGCACAGGTTGCACAAAGAGGCTGAACAATCCATCACTCTGTGTTTACACTGAGACCTGAGCACACCAGCTTTACATCCTGGAACACACTGCACCCTGTCACGAGAGAGAGAGAGAGAGAGAGAGAGATAGTGTGTGTGTCAGTGTGTGTGTCAGTGTGTGAGTGTGTGGCAGTGTTTGTGTGTGTGTGTGAGTGTGTCAGTGTGTTTATGTGTGTCAGTGTGTGTTTGTGTGTCAGGTTCTGTGTGTGTGTAAGAAGACTCTCTTGTACAGTGAGAGAGAGGATCAGCTGTAGACGTTCAGTTCTAGTGTAGATTTACTTTCACAAACTTCAAAACCACAATCAGAGAACGAAACACTGTCTACTTCTGCATTCAAATGTTTCTTTACTAACAGCTTCAATTACAAAAAATGGAAAAATAGAAAAGCAAGTTTATACGCACACACACACACACACACACACACACACACACACACACACACACACACACACACACACCAGCAGACTGACACGCAGATATATCTCCTTTTTATTTTGTTTTTCTTCCTGGTAGTGAACCGGTTGGTTCTGTCAAGTGCAACAGAGCTGCACTGCTCCTGTAATCAGTGATCACGCGCTGGGCTGAACAGAGCTGCACTGCTCCTGTAATCAGTGATCACGCGCTGTGCTGAACAGAGCTGCACTGCTCCTGTAATCAGTGATCACGCGCTGTGCTGAACAGAGCTGCACTGCTCCTGTAATCAGTGATCACGCGCTGTGCTGAACAGAGCTGCACTGCTCCTGTAATCAGTGATCACGCGCTGTGCTGAACAGAGCTGCACTGCTCCTGTAATCAGTGATCACGCGCTGTGCTGAACAGAGCTGCACTGCCCCTGTAATCAGTGATCACGCGCTGTGCTGAACAGAGCTGCACTGCTCCTGTAATCAGTGATCACGCGCTGTGCTGAACAGAGCTGCACTGCCCCTGTAATCAGTGATCACGCGCTGTGCTGAACAGAGCTGCACTGCTCCTGTAATCAGTGATCACGCGCTGTGCTGAACAGAGCTGCACTGCCCCTGTAATCAGTGATCACGCGCTGTGCTGGCAGCTTGTTTACTGTTATTGACCTGCTGCATGTGTTTGCTGTCCTGTTGCTGTCAACATCCTGCTTCCCAGCTACCGCAAACACTAGAGGCTGTGCTGTCTTCAATAATCACATCCACTGTACATGCATGCACACACACACCCCTAATCACATACACTGTACATGCATACACACACACCCCTAATCACATACACTGTACATGCATACACACACACACCCCTAATCACATACACTGTACATGCATGCACACCCCCCCCCCTAATCACATACACTGTACATGCATGCATACACACACACACCCTAATCACATACACTGTACATGCATACCCACACACACCCCTAATCACATACACTGTACATGCATACACACACACACCCCTAATCACATACACTGTACATGCATACACACACACACACCCCTAATCACATACACTGTACATGCATACACACACACACACCCCTAATCACATACACTGTACATGCATACACACACACACACCCCTAATCACATACACTGTACATGCCACACCCCTAATTATGGCAAAGCAAACGGGCAACAACTTGAGTTTAAAAACAGTGTTGATTTCTGCAACACCCTTCAGAAAGGCTTCCGGGGAGTGAACTAACTAAGGGGGAATTGCACTTGTGGTGTCTGATGCATCGTGCCTAAAGTTCATTATACTGCCTGTTGAATCAGTCAGGGCTCCTTGTGGCTGAGCTGTACTGACCTAGCCCAGCCAAGCACACCCTGAAAAATGAGTCGTATTGTCTCATGTTTGTTGGATCAAATTGAAGGACAAAAGCCAGGCTGCGTTTACCCAGACCGGGTGCCTCTGTGGGTTTGTTTTTCCGTTCCTTTGGTGTGTGTGTCTCTGGCAGTGCCTGCTTGCACTCTGAGCAGGCCGTGGAGATGTCTTTTTGACAGGAGGTCAAGGTGAGGGTTCATGTTTGCGTGTTGCGTGCATTGATTGCTGTCTCCTCCAAGCTGGCCAGTGCTGCAGATTCGATGAGAGAGTGTTTGGAATTATTCTAATAGTTGAATTCTCTGAGCTGTGGGTTCTGGATGGACGTGCTATTTCTAGCTCTGGCTCTGGGTGTACAACAGTAATCTTCCAGATGGGCTTGGCTCTTCACACACACACAGAGTAATAAAGCAGGCAGATCTCTCTGTCTGAACACCAGCTGTTAACCGCGGCTCAAACTCCAAGGAGAGTAACCCCTGTCTGTGCCGGCCCATTTTCCACTGACAAGAAGCCCTGCTCTGAACCCCTTCTCCGAACCCCTTCTCCATGAGCACAGGGCTGTTCCAGCACTGCCCTCTCCTCCCTCTGCAAGCAGGCTAAGTCAGGTCTCAGGGTGGAGAATGGGTACTAAAGTACTGTGCAGACAGACTTGCAGATAGATAGGCAGACCCCCTGGTGTGTCAAACTCTTGACCCTGTCTCTTATATCAGTTAATATGTACAGTGGACCCTGTCAAGTCTAGTTACCCCTTGGTAACCCGTCCGATGTGTGTGTGTTCCCCTGCTCAGGCGGAGGCATGGCGGGCAGGCGGAGAGGCAGAGAGCTGCTGGGTGAGGGGAGAGGAAGCCCCAGAGCGGGGGGTCGAGGCCAGCAGGCAGCGGGGAGCCCCAGGGCAGGCAGAGGAGAGGCAGCGGCCAGCAGCGTGCAGCAGGAGATGCTGGAGAAAGCCAGGGATCTTTTCCAGCTGTGTGACAAGGAGGAGAAGGGCTTCATCACCAAGAGAGACATGCAGGTACCTGTACTGGGGCACTGGAGCTCAACTGTTAACACCAGTGACCAGGACACTCCTCTCCCTCTCTCTCCCTGTCCCCTAACCCCCTCTCCTCTCCTCTCAGCGCTTGCAGAACGAGCTGCCCCTGACTCCGGAGCAGTTGGAGGATGTCTTCGACAGTCTAGATCAGGACACGAATGGCTACCTCACCCCCCTGGAGTTCAGCATGGGCCTGGGTGAGTGTGGTACACTGACACTGCACCCCAACACTGACACTGACACTGACACTGACACTGCATCCTAACCCTCTCCCTCTCCCTCTCCCCCTCTCTCTGTCTCAGGGAGGTTCATCGGTGTCGAGGTGCTCCCTGAGCCCGAGGGTTCGGACTCGTCTGTCCTGGAGGACACGTTTGTCTCTGGAGGCTGGGAGGAGGACCTGTCCCTGCTGGAGGACAGTGAGGAGAGACGCTTCTGTGTGATGATGCAGCAGCTGGGAGCCACGCAGGTCTTCCAAGAGTACGACACTCTGCGCGATAGCGCAGCTGCAACAGTGATGTCTGACAGGCTTGCGTTGTCTGTCTCGCTCAGTCTCTGTGTTGTGTATTGTAACAGTGCTGTGTTGTGTTGTTCTCAGTCAGTTCGAGGTCAGGGAACTGTGTGTTGTGTTGTGTATTGTGACAGTGCTGTGTGTTGTGTTGTGTATTGTGACAGTGCTGTGTGTGTTTCTCAGTCAGTCCGAGGTCAGGGAGCTGTGGGCGAGGCTGCGCAGGGACCGACCGGAGCTGCTCTCTAATTTCGAGGCGCTCCTGTCCAAGGTGTCGACTCACATCCAGGAGGTGAATCTGGAGAAGGACTCGATGGAGCAGGCACTGCGCAGGTCAGACTCCCAGGAACACCCCGGCTCACTCTCTCTCTCTCTTTCACACTCTCTCATCCTCTTGTTGTCTCACAGCCTCACTCTCTTGCCCTCTTTCTCAGGAGGGAGTGTGATCATGACAGGGAGGTGCGCTCTCTGTACGAGGAGATGGAACACCAGATCACCATTGAGAAAGACAGGCTGCTGAACCAGGTACAGTGACTGCAGCACAGAGACACACGGTTATACTGTCCATGTACCACAGTATATCAGCTGCTTTACAGTGCTTGCCTGTGCTGTGCAGTGCTTTCACTGTGCTTTATTCCACTTAGGCTTTCACTGTGCTGTTTTTAGCTTCCTCCCTGTGTGGGTTCTCATGCAGAGGCGTCCGTCTTGTTTTCCCAGGATTCCCTGCGGCAGAGCGACAAGAGCCTGCAGCTGCAGAGCGAGCTGAGAATTAGGGAGCGAGAACTGGAGGGAATTGTGGGGAGACAGAAACAGGTGAGAGGGAGAGGGGAGAGGAGACACGGGGGAGAGGGGAGAGTAGAGAGGAGAGACGGGGAGAGGACAGACGGGGGGGACAGGGGGAGGGGGGGGACGGGGAGAGGAGAGACAGGGGGAGGAGAGGGGGAGAGGGGGGAAACGGGGAGACGGGGGTAGAGGGGAGAGAGGGAAGGAGGTGATATTGAATATTGGATTTGTTCTCTCAGTTGGAGAGCCAGCTTCACGAGCTGAGCTACGAGCAGGTGGAGACACGGGTTCAGAACGAACGCCTTCGACACACAAACAAGGATCTGCAGGACCAGCTGGAGAGGAGCACGAGGGAGCTGGAAACAGCACAGCGTCACCTGAGACAGCTACAGGAGCAGGCTTCGAGAGAGCAGAGACAGAAAGACAGGTAACACAGAGACACACACTGAGCTAGGGAGAGAGCTGGGGACAGCTACAGGAGCAGGCTTCGAGAGAGCAGAGACAAAGACAGGTAACACAGAGAGAGAGACACACACAGACACACACAGAGGGGTATTGTCAGGTATCAGTGATGTACTGTAAGTGCTCAGTTACCGCAGATGTTTATCATGTGTAAACTTTCCTAAACCAGGAGAAGCTGGATCCTGTCCAGCTGTCCAGCCCCCCACCCCCCAGGATCTCACTTAATCAGTATTTAGAAGTCTTTGCATAAGTGAGGAAATTCCTGTAACCCGGCCAGGGACTGAGGGGACTTCCGAAGAGAGCAGGTGGAAAACCCCTGCAACGCAAGCCAGTGAATGGGTGTGGAAATGGCGCCATTGTGGCTCGAGCACAGTGTCAGCCTCCTGTGTAAACTCATGGTCAGGGAGAGCCTGTATGGCCAGGCTGCAGTGAGCTCTTCCAGAGAGCTCTTCTCCTGCTCTAGTGGCCCTCAGGCTGGAAACGCACATCTGCCTTTGACTTGATTACGTTGGTGTTTAGTGCTTCTGAGTTTAGCGCTGGGAGTGTTTGATAGGTACTGATGCATAAAAAATAAATCTTTTTTTAAAGTCTCTCTCTCTCTCTCTCTCTCTCTCTCAGGGATGTTGTCACAGTTTCCAGGAACATGCAAAAGGAGAAGGAGAGTCTGCTGAAACAGCTGGAGCTGCTGAGGTGAGATTTCAGTGCTAACAGGGGCTCCACAAGCTGCACATCTGAACAGGGGATCCGTTCCTTCGTTCATTATTATTAGATTTTCTATCCATGACGACCTGTTATTTTTGTACTTTCTCTTTCCCTCTCCCTTCTCTTCCCTCCTCTCTGTCCCACTTCCTCTCCCTTCTCTTCCCTCCTCTCCCCCCCTCTCCCCCCTCGCTCCCCTTTCTCTCCAGGGAGATGAATAAGAAGCTGCGTGATGAGCGTGACGCCCACGAGTCCAGGAAGCTGGTTAGTCTCAGACAGCGTGTCATGACCCCACCCCTCACGCCACGCCCTGACAGTGGCCACGCCCACCAATACTGGCACCACCCCTTCAACCACGGACACTACTAGCCACAGGCTCGAGTCTTGTGGAGACTGGACTTGTGTTCCCCAGCTAAACCCCGTCCTTGTAAACCAGCTGGACTGTCAACAAGGTCATCTGTGTTCCTTCTGATGACTTGAGGATGTCTGGCAGCTGTCAGCTGTGCGTGTGGTCTGATAAAGGACGTTCTGTCAGACATGCGCAGACGCAAGGATGAGAATACGACTACAGCTATTCAGGTGCAATGTGTTCGGCATCCAGCAGGTGGCATCAATGTATAAATTGGTTGGATTTATTTATGAATTGAATGTGCGCTACGAAGACTGTGTAATGGGCTGGATTGTTAAAACACCTATTCCCCAAAAAATTTTATATAATATAATCTTCAATATTAAGCATTGTAGGGAACAACTGACTCTCTCATTATATATAATATATCTATCTATCTATCTATCTATCTATATTTCTATATATATTAGTGCTGGGACAAATATCTGAATATTCAAACTAATATTTTTTGACATGTATTCTGATACAAAAATCAGATGTTCATAAAGTAAAAAATAAATTGCGGTGTCAGCTTTATGTACTATTTATTTCCGGAATAAACAAAACACTGTTTCACTTGAGCTGCTATTTGGCATCCTTTGTTTTGTAGTTAATTCGCTGGGGTAAAGTAAGTCCTACACAACGTATTCTTTACTGCTGGGATATTTTTTCTGTTTTAATGTGTTGCATATTGTAACGTCTTGCTGTAAAATAAAGGCGCACACACAGGGGCCACGCCCCCTACCCCTGCTGTCTCTCCAAACATGAAAATCCTGTGTTCATCCCAGCACTAATATATATATATATATATATATATATATATATATATATATATATATATATATATATATATATATATATATATATATTTATATATATATATATATCAATCTATGTATTGTCGAAGAATGAATATGAGTGAATGATGCCATTAGGACATGTTGTTTGTGTCAAAGGAATGGAGCAATTATTGTATTTCATTTGATCTTATGTTGAATGTTTTGCTCAGTAAAGACCCTCGTTCTGAACCCTGGGTTTCCCATCAGCTCTCTTCTCTTTTCCTTGCCTCTTTTGATTTGCAGACGCCCCCTGGCAAAAAGCCCCTGCTCAAGAAAGGGTCAGTGACAGGGAAATACTTCATGGAGGACAAGCCAATCAAACACTTAGTCTCATTGCATGGGGAAGGGGCTTAGCTCACAGCCAATCACACTGCTTTGCACTGGTGGGGGTGTGATATGGTGCTATGCGAAGTTCTCCTATAGCGCCCTGCAGGGGATGATTGCACAGCAGTTTGAGCCATTTCAGGTTTTACAGAGAGCCGTCGCTGTAAGCTTTCATAGATTTAGGAGGCCTGTATTTTGAAGGAAGTGCACATTTTCAGAGAGAGAAAATAAACTTATTTGGCTGGGATGAACTGGATCCCTCCTTTGCAGC
This sequence comes from Acipenser ruthenus, assembly GCF_902713425.1. Taxonomy (NCBI): domain Eukaryota; kingdom Metazoa; phylum Chordata; class Actinopteri; order Acipenseriformes; family Acipenseridae; genus Acipenser; species Acipenser ruthenus. The sequence continues at coordinate 21,629,080 of NC_081216.1, read as the reverse complement.
TGGTTTTAAAGGGTTTGTTACTCTGAGAAACTTTGCCTTTCAAAAAAAGGACCTGATGTGTCTTCATAAGCTTCCACTAAAAACTGAAGAGTGCTGGATCTCCCCCTAGTGGCTGACGAGTTAATAACACTGAGGTCAGCGTACGACACGTGCTGATCTCTCCACAGTTCAATGGGCTGAGATGCCAAGCCACTGCAAGCAGGTAAAGCTTGAGCTTCAAGTCCAGGTGACAGACACCTCGATCAGAGTGTGAGGACAGCTCTCTAGGCGTGCGAGTCTCCCGGTCTCTCCTCTCTCCAGACCGATTGGAGGCTCCGGTTTCTCCTCGGTGTCGCTTGGCTGTGAGTGGCTGGTTTGCTGTGGTTCTGTGAAGGTTTAGTTCCTCAGTCTGTTGTCTTTTCTCAGGTGAAACTGAAAGAAGCTCAAAGGTCGAGAGGTGTTCTGGTAAAATGGTTTGTGGCTCATTTTGTCAACAAAACTAAAACATTTGTCAACTTGACATGTTTCTTATAGTTTTTCCTCTGCACTTTGAGTGTGAATTTTTCCTGAGAGTCTCTGCAAGATACAAAACGCAGACACAAGGAGAGGGGTGAGGGCTACACTGGGAGGAGAGGGCTACACTGGGAGGAGAGGGCTACACTGGGAGAGGGGTGAGGGCTACACTGGGAGGAGAGAGCTACACTGGGAGGAGAGGGCTACACTGGGAGGAGAGGGCTACACTGGGAGAGGGGTGAGGGCTACACTGGGAGGAGAGGGCTACACTGGGAGAGGGGTGAGGGCTACACTGGGAGAAGAGGGCTACACTGGGAGAGGGGTGAGGGCTACACTGGGAGGAGAGAGCTACACTGGGAGGAGAGGGCTACACTGGGAGGAGAGGGCTACACTGGGAGAGGGGTGAGGGCTACACTGGGAGGAGAGGGCTACACTGGGAGAGGGGTGAGGGCTACACTGGGAGGAGAGGGCTACACTGGGAGAGGGGTGAGGGCTACACTGGGAGAAGAGGGCTACACTGGGAGACGGGTGAGGGCTACACTGGGAGAAGAGGGCTACACTGGGAGAGGGGTGAGGGCTACACTGGGAGGAGAGGGCTACACTGGGAGAGGGGTGAGGGCTACACTGGGAGGAGAGGGCTACACTGGGAGAGGGGTGAGGGCTACACTGGGAGAAGAGGGCTACACTGAGAGAAAAGGGCTACACTGGGAGGAGAGGGCTACACTGGGAGGAGAGGGCTACACTGGGAGAGGGGTGAGGGCTACACTGGGAGGAGAGGGCTACACTGGGAGGAGAGGGCTACACTGGGAGAGGGGTGAGGGCTACACTGGGAGGAGAGGGCTACACTGGGAGAGGGGTGAGGGGGGTCATATTCCCCTCCCTGTGTTACACAAACCCACCTTTATACCCCCTCTTCCTACCCCCTTTTTATTCCCTCTATCTGTCCAGTGTTAGATCATTTTTAAATACATGTGTATATATGTATTAAATTATTTAACTATATGTAAATATCAAATTATTTTTAATAAAGGTGTAAATATCAAACTTTTACCAATAAAGAACTACAGTATAGTGAAAAATCACGTGTTTGGTGTTTCATGAATAATATTGTGAGCGTTAAAACACTGCATTCTCCGCTCTCCAGCGCTGTCATTACGTGAGCCTGCATCTCAATAATAATAACGAGCGCTAGTCTAAACACTGCATTCTCCGCTCTCCAAGATCAGAAATAAAGATATCTGTTAACTTGAATCCGCTGTTTCAGTTTTGTAGTCCAGTGGACAGTGCAGCTCCTTTCCTCCCCGCTAGGAGTCTCACTCTCGCTGTTCAGAGCCGACCTTTCCCTTTATAAAAAGCAAGCTGGGCTCCTCGTCCTCCTGCGGGAGGCGGAGTTTCAGCAGTCTCTGTAGCTGAGAGTAGGCGAAGGGAGTCGGCGGAACAGTCTTTGTTTTAAAGGTTTGTCCAACGAGGGGAAGAAACAACCGTATATTCTTCAGCTCACACACCCGAACGCCTTAAAAAACAGGTAAGCGTGCCAATTATTTCACGACTCGTGATTTTTTTTGATCGCAACGCTGCGGTTTAAACGGAGAGCTTTATCTTCGGATCGGTAGAGAGAGTGAGAGGGGGGGGAGGAGGGCGTAAAACTAGCAGAGATTTTTGAAAAGGCAACACCTGGCATGTGGCAGTCTGCTGATTTTAAAATTAGGTTAGCTGAAAAAAAAAAAAAAAAAAAAAACAGACGCCACCCAACTATTGAAAAGTGTAACATCGCCTGCTGTCGCGTCGGGTGAATTATTAGAGCGACCCGTGGGCTGGTTTAGAACGCGCTATAATAGCACGACTGCTGGGCTGTGCAATCGCACCTGAAGCACCCGACTCTTACTGAACGCTTCACTAGACCCTGGAGGCCAAAATAAAACATGGCACCACAAAGTCCTGCCCTGTAGTGTACAGCAACCCGCTGCAGCACTGCGTCCTTCATTTGAGTTACAGCACAGGGTCCGGGGCTGCTTTAAATGTATTTTAATCAAACGCCCAGGGTGGAGTTTGTGAGGCTATAACAAAAAAAAAAAAAAAAAAAAAAAAAAAATGAAAGCTGTTATAAATGACTTAATAATGAATCTTACAGGAAAAGAATGTGAAATGTAATTTTATTGGAAGGTGAAGTGTGTGTGTGTGTGTGTGTATATATATATATATATATATATATATATATAATCTTAAAAAAAAATATATATATATATACAGTAGAAATTGTACAGCCAGTAAGACGCCCCATGAAGACAGCTGGCAGTAGTGTAACATGCCCTGGGCTGCACAGAGAGAGTGTTTCTGTTGGTACTGGAGTTTATAGACTGGGAAGCAGGGAGTTGTTGACCAGTTAGGTTTAGTGCAGCTACTGGCAGCAGTGACATGTTCTTGCCAGTAAAACATCATGGTGCTATGATAGTAACAGGTGCTGATCATTACATCTGGTTCTTAGCTTGTCTCCCTCAAATTGAATAGAACGTTCCCGAGCGACGGGGGAGCGTTTGGCCCGTCTATCGGCGCCCGTCCATTTCGTGGTAGCTGATTCATCTCAGGTCGGGTCTTCAAGGATCCCAGACAGGGATTCTGCCTTTATTATTTTACAACCCAAAACAGAAAAACAATTCATTCCACCCGTTGTGCGTTTTAGATTTTGTTTTTCAGTCTGATCCGAGCTGTTGTCCCCTGGACACTTTGTATGACATCACCAAACAGATCTTAAAAAGTGATCCCCTCCCAGTGCTGTGAGTGTTACCAAGTTAAGAAGCAGACATGTTGTTTCATACACACCGCGGCTTTGACCACACAGCTTTGTTCTGTAAAGCAGGATAGCACGTGTCAGAATAGAACAAAACACAGGCCGAAAGCACCAACACCAGGGTTCAAAGGTCACAGCTGCACGTGACTTGTCAGAAACATTCCACTGGAGAAGTGAGTTTAAACCAGTATGATTCAGGGATGGGAATAAGACTCCTGTTAAGTAAACCCACAGTAAAACCAGGAATGGATCACACTGCTGTGCAACGGGAGTCTTATTCCCATCCCTGTGAGTTCTCCAGAGAAATGGTTGTTCAAACTATTCTAGGAGCAGAATCTTTTTTAATTTATTTTTTGTGTGTTGTTTAAGTTGTAAGAGGCAGGAGTTTTGAAGGTGTAAAGAACAGCATTGTGCATGTGTGTGTGTGTGTTTCGGCAGGTTTGTAGTGAAGCAAACTCGACTCGGCTCTGTGAAGAGGCAGGTTTACACAGTCAGGAGTAGCGCGGTGTAGCAGAGGCTGTGAGTGAAACTAAACGCCAGCGTGCTTGAGAACGTCACGCACATGTTTTATCCTTTCCACTCGGCTCTGAAAGAAAGCAAACTTGGTTTTATTTTATCCCTCTCACAACAGAGCATTATTCCTCTGCCCTTTCAGAATGAGTAGCTTAAAGACACAGAGAAACGCTTTGAGTAGAAGGCTGTCATTGAATTTACACTGAAGACACAGAGAACGACTTGTAGTCAAAACATTTATCATTGAATTTACACTGAGAAAGACTTCTAGTCAAAACGTTTCTCATTGAATTTACACTGAAGACAGTGAATTTGCTGAGTCTCTTTTAGTGTTTGTAAACGGTGAGCAGAGCTCCTCAAAGCGGAGTCCAGGGGTATGAAGCCCTGGTCTCAGGGGGCCTCCTGTCTGTAGATCACAGGAATGCCAGATGCGAGAATCGAGTGACGGAGAGCCAGTGTACGCACACACAAGTGTTTGCTGCAACAGCTTTGCGTGGGTCCTTGCAAAGTTATCTTGCAGCGATCTTGAGATCTCCACCCCCAGCTCTCCTGTGCTTCCTCCCTGGGACTCCCAGGTCTCTGTAGCACTTCCAGACAGCTCCTTTTGACTCAATTATTTAATTCAACACAGTTTTACCTGTTCAGAAAATAGGGTGTGAATCATAGCCGATCTGGATGCCACACCAGTTCTTTTTTGTAGTTTTGGGTATGCCTTTTAAATAGGCTCTGCTGAAAAAAATGTGTGATTTTATATATATAATATATATATATATATATATATAAAACACACAGAGAGAGAGAGAGAGAGAGAGAGAGAGAGAGAGAGAGAGAGAGAGAGATGCAGCATTCCATTAACCAAGATAGTCCGTCCGTCCCCCCACACACTCCCATTCTCAAGCGCACACACATTGTATTAGGCTAAAGACAGTCACAGTGAGCAGGGTTAGCTGTATAGTCCAGCAGTCACAGTGAGCAGGGTTAGCTGTATAGTCCAGTCACAGTGAGCAGGGTTAGCTGTATAGCTTAGCAGTCAGACAGTTATTAATACCAGCTCGCTGATGGGATGGTAGCACCCTCTCCTGGGGAGAGACTCCTGGAACCCGAGTCTTGGAGTGCACCTCAGCACTGGCTTCTCTTTCACAGGCTGGCTGAGCCCGGTTTGGAGTCCAGTCCACACACACTCCCCAGTCTTAAGAGGGCTGAGCTGCACAGAGTCTGCTGTTTACATGCCTGGCATCCCGGAGACTGAGGAGTAAGCGTTGGGAGATGGGGCTGTGATATGTGCCTCCATACGCAGATCACCACACAATACATGTCATGACGGGATACTTGAGTCAGACATAGCAAGATTAAATGACATGTTAGCAGACTAAATGAAATGACACGGGTGGAGTCTGTAATATTACAAAAGAATTACTGGCAAACATTGTTGATTGAAAAACAAATAATGTACTGAAGACAGAATAGACGGAATGGGCAGGCCCAATGGGAAATGGGCAGGCCCAATGGGAAATGGGCAGGCACAATGGGAAATGGGCAGGCACAATGGGAAATGGGCAGGCACAATGGGAAATGGGCAGGCACAATGGGAAATGCCACCCGTGCTGGATCTTACTGTCTGTAACTGAGGCTTCCTGGAAGAGAACAGCAGGTATGAGACTTGCTGTGCCGTGATTCAGAGGAGGCAGCGTGACTCAGCGTCTGTGTCGGGAGGCAGGTAAACCACAGCCTGTAGGCAGATTCCAGGATTAGTTACTTCATTCTCTGTCTCTTTCAGACTCCCTTAGTGTTCGGATACGGTGCGGTATATAGATCATTGCCCTGAGGGCTGGCATTTCCAGGCTGGCGTCGCTCTGTAAATGGGAGTGGCCGCTCGGTTTCAGTGGCGGTTTTGAGAGGGTGGCGCCACGTTGTGGCCTGAGGAATCCCCTCCGTTCCTTTGAGATTGCAGGGCAGCGGAGTGCAGTCCCGCTTGTGTGGAGGGGCTGAGCGCTCCGTTTAGGGGTGGTGTGTCTGCGTGTGTGTGTCTGTGTCTCAGTGTGTGCGTGTCTGTGTGTCTCAGTGTGTTTCTGTCTGTGTATGTGTCCGTGCTCACTGTGTAAAGTTGCATCGTGTCTCTGTGCAGCACACAGACCCTCGCTGATCTGCCAGGATGGGAGAGTACGATGAGAAGAAGGAGACCTGTGGAACGATCTGCCTGAAGTACCTGCTCTTCAGCTTCAACTTCTTCTTCTGGGTAAGCAGTGCCGTTACTGTCAGATGTGCTTCATGTCCGTGCTTATGAAGAGCGTTAGTGTTCCTAGTGTAATATCTTGTGACTCTGTGTGTGCTGTGCCTCTCCCTCCTCCCAGCTGGCAGGGGGCGCTGTAATGGCAGTGGGGGTTTGGACCCTGGTTGAGAAGAGTGATTACATCAGCCTGCTGTCCTCCGGCATCTACGCTGCCACCGCCTACATCCTGGTCATCGCCGGGGCCATCGTCATGGTGACCGGAATCCTGGGCTGCTGTGCCACCTTCAAGGAACAGAGGCAGCTTCTCCGAGTGGTGAGGGGGGGGGGGGGGGGTTGCTAAGGGAATAAAAGCAACTTTTCCCAGACCGTGAAGTGAGTGAGGGGTGTGACAGAGAGGCTGCTCAGTTCCCATGGTAACAAGGATAGAACTGCTATTGTTTCCACCGCTGAGTAATACAGTGAGGAAGGAAGGAAAATATTTGTGCCCCAAGGCAAACCTACAGAGTCACAACATTAGCACTTTGGCAGAGTGCCTTACCCGCCCCCCCCGCCCCGCCCCGATCGCTGCACAATCCCACTCCCAGTGTGGTGGGGAGTGGAAATACTGATACAGGGAGCCCCTCTGAGCAGTGCACCCCTCTATACTGATACAGGGAGCCCCTCTGAGCAGTGCACCCCTCTATACTGATACAGGGAGTCCCTCTGAGCAGTGCACTCCTCTATACTGATACAGGGAGTCCCTCTGAGCAGTGCACTCCTCTATACTGATACAGGGAGCCCCTCTGAGCAGTGCACCCCTCTATACTGATACAGGGAGTCCCTCTGAGCAGTGCACTCCTCTATACTGATACAGGGAGTCCCTCTGAGCAGTGCACCCCTCTATACTGATACAGGGAGCCCCTCTGAGCAGTGCACCCCTCTATACTGATACAGGGAGCCCCTCTGAGCAGTGCACTCCTCTATACTGATACAGGGAGTCCCTCTGAGCAGTGCACCCCTCTATACTGATACAGGGAGCCCCTCTGAGCAGTGCACCCCTCTATACTGATACAGGGAGTCCCTCTGAGCAGTGCACTCCTCTATACTGATACAGGGAGTCCCTCTGAGCAGTGCACCCCTCTATACTGATACAGGGAGCCCCTCTGAGCAGTGCACCCCTCTATACTGATACAGGGAGTCCCTCTGAGCAGTGCACTCCTCTATACTGATACAGGGAGCCCCTCTGAGCAGTGCACCCCTCTATACTGATACAGAGAGTCCCTCTGAGCAGTGCACCCCATTATACTGATACAGGGAGCCCCTCTGAGCAGTGCGCCCCTCTATACTGATACAGGGAGCCCCTCTGGGCAGTGCACCCCCTCTGTCACAGCCCTGCCTTCTCTGCCTAACCCCTAGTTTCCAATGCAGTGGGCTGGCTCAGTAGAAACCGGCAGTGTGTTCTAAGGGAGCAGATTTACTGTGTGACTCAGAGGAGTGGAATGAGACAGGCAGTGCCGCACAAGCATGCAGACCTGTGAGGGGGGGCAGCCTCTCTGTGTTCAGTAAGAGGAGCTGGAACACGGGGGTCTGGAATGCACAGTGAGATTAGACTGGCCCTCCTTACATAAGCACAGCTGTCTCTCTGTGACAGCAGACTGCGTGTGAGTGAGTGAGTTGGGGGGGGAGGATCTTTCGGATCTCTCTTTGATGGGGAACACATGAAAGAATTCAGATAATGCCTTGCTGTGACTCTGCAGATCAGCTTTCTTTGAGTGGTGGTGGAGCTGATGGTGTGGAAGTTTTAAAGAATGTTTTGTTTGCTTCTCTGAATGAACTGCAGTTCATTCATTCTCAGGGTGGTGTCGGTCTCTGTCTGTTTAAGAGCCCTCACATTGCTCACAGGAGACCGGCACCACCTGTGCCAGACTGTGTAAACACAGCTGTTTTAAAAACACATGCTGGCGCATGCAGGCACAGTGATAATCCCCACAGTAACCAGCAGACCTGGCAAAAAGTATATAAGCACTTCATATCCTCTAGTCTAAAGTGCCCTAAAAGTGCCCTGAGACACGGTCCGCAGTGCTGTGTGTGACTCTGTGTCTCTGCTCTGCAGTGCTGTGTGTGACTCTGTCTCTGCAGTGCTGTGTGTGACTCTGTGTCTCTGCAGTGCTGTGTGTGACTCTGTGTCTCTGCTTGTGTTCCAGTACTTCGTGCTGCTCCTGTGCATCTTCCTGCTGGAGATTCTGGCCGGGATCCTGGCGTACATCTACTACCAGCAGGTGAGTCCCTCTCCCCCCGCACTGCGACTTCAGCCTGCTGTCCTTAACACTGCAGTCACTCTGTCCATCCTTCCTGCTCTGACCGCTCTCGCTCTCTTGCTCTCCCTCTTCCTCTCTCTTAATGCTGCAGTGTTCTCCGATGTGCAGCCAGCTAATTCCTGCACAGCTCACACGCTGTTCTTAACAGGGGTGTGTTACGCGATAAGATGTGGATCGCGATACATGCAATGGTCCTGATGGGCTACTTGCGTGATGTATAATATGATCACATGATTTAATTTAATGACTGACTATTTTGTTAAAAATTATATATATATATATATATATATATATATATATATAATATAATATAATATAATATAATATGCTGTGAGATCAGGAAAGTATGTGTGCAAGTGTAAAACACTGAGATGTGCTACAGAGATGGAAATACCAGGCTGGCTTCAACCCTCTTCTCTTCTCTTTGCAGCTGAACGATGAGCTGAAACAAAACCTGAGAGAGACCATGACCAGCAAATACAAACGAGTAGGAGAGGAGAGAGTGACCGAGGCTGTGAACAAGCTGCAGCAGGAGGTGAGGGGAGAGGGAACGGGAGGAAGGTAGGACAGAAGTGGGTGAAGAGGAACAGTAAACAAAGTAGTTGTAACTGCCTTTGCCACAAGATCCCGAGAGCATCAGAACCTGGGGCACGTGTCTTAAGTACATGTGGTGTACGCGTGTTCATTATGTTTTTAAATCTCCCCTCTGTCTCTCTCTCTCCCCAGTTCAAGTGCTGTGGCAGTAATAACTCCCGAGACTGGCAGGACAGTGAGTGGGTGAGGACCCCCGAGGCGGAGGGCCGCAAAGTGCCGGACAGCTGCTGCAAGACCATCACCCCCCAGTGCGGCAAGCGAGACCACCCCTCCAACATCTACAAGGTGGAGGTGAGAGAGGGGGCCGGGGGGGGTCTTTATCAACACCATTGAGGCGTGTCTCTGAGTCCCACCCCGTTAGAAGAGTGCCAGGAGCTACTATTCTGACCTGGTAGAGAGTGTGGAACTCGCACTTCCCGTCTGTGCAAGCGTTGGACTCACTTCAGCTATGACAGGGTCTGCCGTTTATACAGAGCATGCATGCAGGAGCTTCAGCTTTCTGTTTAGATTCAATGTCTTGAGGCGTTTCTAAGTGTCCGTGGGCTGCCGTCCTTGTTGAGAGTGTATTGCTCACATAAACTCTTTGCTGTGTCATGTCCCGGGAGTACTGCACTCCGCACTTGGGTTTGAAGCCCGGATTGCCGTCTCTAATCCTCTCTTGTTAATCACTGTCTGGCTGGCTTTGTGGTCTGGAGAGCGGCTTCATCTGAACCCAGCTGCCCTGCTGCAGGAAACCTCAGCTGTTATCTCATCTCAAAATACAGTAACTCTTTCAACACTGCAGAGCTGTATAGAGGGCTATAGGAAAGAGAACTCAACACTGCATACCAGTAAACTAATCTAATATACCAGTGTGTGTATATATGTTTATATATATATAATGTGTGTGCTCATTTTAGTTGTGTTTCTGTATGACACAGCAGCTGTGTATCTAGTTGTGCAGTCCCAGGGCACGGTGTTTCTGAAGGTAGCTTGGTGCTTGGAGCGCTCTTTCTAATTCCCTACAGCAGCAGGTTATTAATTCTCCCTCCTCCACTATAGCAAGGCTGCTTCCCAGAGCCTGTCCGCAGTACGTTGCTATTGTCATTCCACTGAATTGTCGTCATGGAACAGCCCGTTTCCATGGAGACGCCGTGGGTGTTTATACAGTAACAACAATCCTAACTTTAGATTTGGCAGCCTTAGCAAAAAAAAAAAGAACACGCTCCCTAAACAAGAGCGTGAGAGACTTCTGGAAAAAAAACAAAGAGAATCATACTTAAATGAACTTAACAAGTTCAGTAATGTTTTGACTAAAGTCTTCCTGTGTCTTCAATCTCAATTCAATGATAAATGTTTTGACTAGAAGTCTTCCTCGGTGTCTTCAGTGTAAACTCAATGATAAGACTTCCAGTCAAAACGTTTATCATTGAGTTTACACTGAGAGACTACCAGTCAAAACGTTTTTCTCGGTGTAAATTCAATGATAAAAGTTTCAACACTGTATCCTGTTCATTGTCTTTGTTTGCCATTAGTATCAGGCATGCTGTAATGACAGGGGTAGAAATACAAGTCCCTTTGCAGGGCAGTTTGATGCATTCCTGGTTTTACTTTGAGTTTAATAATAAGACTTGCGTGAGCTTGTTACCTATAGGCTGTGGCTAATCAAGCTGATAGTAAAACCTGGAGTGGGTTTAGCAGCTGTGCAATAGGAGTCTTGTTTCCATCCCTGCAGTGTCTAACAGAGTTCCTCCCCCCCTGCAGGGCGGCTGCATCACAAAGCTGGAGAATTTCATCCTGGAACACCTGCGGATAATCGGAGCGGTGGGCATCGGGATCGCCTGCGTGCAGGTGAGGGGAGAAACTAGGGGTTTGGGGTGGGAGAGGGGAGGAAGGAAGGAAGCAGCTTCTGGATCAGCAGTGTGGGAGGAAGGAAGGAATGGAGAGAATAGGGGAAATGAGGGAGGGGGGTGGCAGGCACGCAAAAAAAAAACGGATCTGTGTTTGTACAGAGATTAGTTATCATAATGCTTTGTTGTGAAGCCAGTTCCCATGTATCTCTTTCTCTCAGATCATCGGGATGATCTTCACATGCTGTCTCTACCGGAGCCTCAAGTCCGAGCCCTATTAACTGGCGGTGGGTAGTGCTGAATCTTTCTCATCTCTCTTTCACACCACTAACGGGCTCCAAGATCAACAAACTGGGACCCCCAAGCTGACTGCCAAGATCCCCCCCCCCCCCCCCACCTAACAAACTCAAGCAAGCTCTACACCAACACTCAACCCTCCCTAGCACTGGAAGAAAGCAAACCCTGAGCTGGGAATAAACGCAGGCATTGCAGAGTCTCCTTTCATCATCCACTCTCCTGTCTGTGAGAGGGAAGGGCAGCTGGGTGCAGCGAGAATAAAAACCAGCCTGGGGAACACAGCACTCCCCTTCCTGTATAGTTCTTGAAGCCAAATATGTAAAAAAAAAAATTAAAAATCCGAGAATAATTTGCCAATTTAACAAAAAAGGGCAGTTTATTTTTCTGTTTTGTGCCTTTTTCTCTTATTTTAAGTTTTTTTTAACTGATCAACGCTTTCATAATATGAAATATACATTATTATTCTTATATTTTCTAGCATCTTGTACACATTGTAAGCATAGATTGAAAGCTGGTAGAAAGAATTTCAGAGACAGAAAAAAACCTTTCACTGTTTGACTGGAAATAATGATTATTTTAAGGTTTGTATTGTGTAGTCTAGTTTGAAAACAATAAATAATTTAAACACACTTATGTTTTATTTCTTGACTCAAACACTGAGCAGCCCAGCAGCACAATCCCATTGGAAATGCATTACAATAAAAAGAATAACAGTCGCGTGGAAGAAAATGTGCCACGTGTGTTACAATGAGAAAGCAAGTGCTGGTGGAATGGCATTAGAGGGCACATGGGAGTCTAGTGTGCTTTATAACCTACCTGCGAATGAAAGGGCTTGCTTATTTTAGAACGAGGCGCAACACCAACACAGAATTTACTCTCTGCAGAGCTTGTGGCAGATTTGATCAAATATCACAAGACAAGATGTGGTAAGAAATTTTATTTTTTTGTAAAACATCTTGCACAACATAACTGATCCTGGGTGGGAGCGAGTGAGTTCTGCAGTGATACTGCAGCTACTCCCCCTACCTCCCTCCCCACTACGTAGGACCTTTCTGTGCAGACAAAACTTTCCAGAGCATCTAACATCATTGAGACAGCCTCAATATTCAACACTAGCCATGCTTTTTATGGGCCAAAATTAAAACCACTGGACTCTCTCTACTTAGCCATCTGACTGGATGAACAGCAAATCAGTAGAAAAGGCCCTCATACACTAAAATATAGGAAGTGTGCCACTTACTGTCCACGAGTGAAATAACTAATTATTGAATTAATCAAGGGAGCACTGTGTCTTATTTTCAAATGTTACTCTTTTTAGGGTTAACCTATTAATAGATACTGTAATTCAATGTCTTTAAGAAAGAAATGTAAAACCAGAAGGCAACAGAAAAATGAGTGGCTTGCGACGGCTGACCCCCATTTGGGCAGTCTGTGTGTGTTCCAGGTCATCACGCACACCCTGGTTTGCGTGGTCCTGTGGGCTCCTCTCACTTCTCCAGCGGCGCGTAGTTCAGAAGCTTCTCGATGAGGTCCACGTGAGCCAGGAGCATGCGACGGCAGCAGTAGCGCTTCAGCCCGAGCGCGTCCAGGGCATCGCTGCGACAGCGCAGGGAGGAAAGCCATGTTATTACTGGGAGGAATACTGCTGGGGCTTAGGAACTCCCCTCAATGAAGTCTATTATTACTATTAATACTGAAATGATCAGGAGCCAGGATTTTGAGCAGGGATAGAAACTCACACTAGCCCTGCTGCTGCACCCAGTCCTGGGGTTCAGAACTCCACTCAATGAAGTACATTATTATTAATATTGAAATAATCAGGAGCCAGGAGTTTGAGTAGGGTTAGAGACTCACACTAGCCCTGCTGCTGCACCCAGTCCTGGGGTTCAGAACTCCCCTCAATGAAGTACATTATTATTAATATTGAAATGATCAGGAGCCAGGAGTTTGAGTAGGGATAGAGACTCACACTAGCCCTGCTGCTGCTGCTGCACCCAGTCCTTGGGGTTCAGAGCTCCCCTCAGTGAAGTCTAGTATTATTATTTAAATTGAAATGATCAGGAGTTTGAGCAGGGTTAGAAACTCACACTAGCCCTGCTGCTGCACCCAGTCTTGGGGTTCACAACTCCCCTCAATGAAGTACATTATTATTAATATTGAAATGACCAGGAGCCAGGAGTTTGAGCAGGGTTAGAAACTCCAATGGGAATCCTTACTTCCACCCCTGCAATTTCGTGTTATGAATGATCTAAACGGCTACCAATACTGCAAACGTGTTACAATTTAAACGTGTATCGTGTTAAAGTAAAAGAGAAAAAAAACACACTTTCAAGGCATTACACAGAACCTAACGTGTCAGTCTCGTCTCTTACCCTTCCGTGTACTCGGCTTGCAGCAGGCCCAGGTAAGCCTCCCACTTGTTTCCCACGATCTTCCCGCATGTGAAGCACCGCACTGGGATGATCATTTTTTAGCAGCTCGGTTGAACCGAGGTTTCAGGACGCGACAACAACGGCCTTTCCTAAAAGAAACACATGAAACAGAGATCACCCGACCGAAGTGGAGTTTCCACAAAGTCTCTAGGATAACGCCCTGTACATTATAAATGCTACGCAGTGGGATGCAGTTGATAAACAGAATAGTGGCGCATTTTTAGCATTGCTTGGTCACGTTCGGCTGCTTTTTTTTTTTAAAAAAAGGCACTACATTTATTAACGCCAACTCAAGAGACATGTGCCAGACAGGAATTGCGTTTAAACGCCGTCAACCCTCAAATACATTCTGAATAAACGACCATTTAAATAAAAACAAGACTCACCTTCCTCTGCGCACGCTGGCAACTGTGTAGGAACAAGGCGACAGACCTTCAAATTCAAAAACCGAGGGAGAGATTGTACAATTGACGGCATGTAGGGGGGGGGTGACTGGAATAATAATTCTCTAACACATTACACTGTCATACATCGCATTTTAAAACATGTTCGTAGCGTTTTAAAGTGTGTATTGGCTACAGTATTAAAAACGAATTCATAAAAGTACTCACGTCCACCCCTGGGTTTTGATAGTTGGTATTTCCTACAGTACGGTGTCCTGGGCGTTCTCCGAAGTTGAAGTGAGCGTTTCTCGAATAGTCTATGGTGGCGTGTGTTGTTTTTCTTATATAGTCTCTTACTGTTTGAAAGGTCCTGTATGTGATAAGCCAGTGTCACCCACAAACATGACTACTCCAGTGTATCAGCATGCAGTTGGAAGTGCTTGCAATGTTATCACACGAATACATTAGTTTACAATTGAAGTTTTAAACACGACCTTTTTGCACCTCATTAAAAAAAATAAAATAAACGCAGCTGTGCAGTATGGAGTGGAGGACGGAATCGTGTCTTCATTACCGGTATTGTTTTGTCCACTCTGTTTTTATGACCGGAGCAGAATTCTGTATTTAAAAAAAAAAATACATCCATTGGTGGAAAATGCTAGAAATAAAATACCCACTCAAAATACCACTCGAAAATAGCGCTGCCAAGGTGAGTTGTAATTATGTATTTATTTTTCACACGGTGCATTGCCATTCATTAGTGCCTAAGGTTGTACTTTGTATTGGTGTTTCAGCAGTGGGGTTTGTTTATAAATGGGAAGACAGTAGATTTTTTTTTCTTCTTTTCAAAACGAAGTTACAAAACTAGAAGTAAAATCAGACACACTGTCCAGGAATGGAAATAACGCTTTGATCCATTCTCTGGTTTCACTTTGAGTTTAATAATAAGACACACATGAGCGTGTTGCCAATCAAGCTCGTATAAAACCTGGAATGGATGAAACTGCTATGCAATAGGAGTCCTACTTCCATACCTGGTCTTGTAATTGCTGTGCAATAGGAGTCTTATGTCCACCCCTGCTGTTTTTGCATTTTGTATTTTTGTGTTACTAGTTGCAGTTTCCTGAAATGCCCAGCAGGGGGTGGTGATGCACAGTCTTTGCAGGCATGCTGTCAGAGGACCTGCTGAAGGTTCACTGGGAGTGCCCCTGCAATCGCTATATCAGAGAGGAGGGTTTACAAGTGGAAAAAAGAAGCCTTAAGATTTTGTTTGTGAGTTGGGAAAGGTCTACGCAGAGAGAGAGAGAGCAGTTCACAGACCAGGCTGGATATTTTTCTTACTTTGTTTTGTTTTTAAGCTCTTTAGTTCTCGTGAATTCAAGCCACGTACGTCTCTGCTCCAGGACGCTGCAGGTTCACAGAGGAGGGAAACAACTGAAGCAGGATTCAGGTAAGAGTTACCGTGGTTACCATGGGGACAGCTGAGTGACAGGCCGGCCAGGAGACTGACAAGCTGTCCTCTTGCACCTGGAGTACCCTTTCACTCTACCTTTCACTCTCTTTCACTCTCTTTTTCACTCTCCCTTTCACTCTTTTTCACTCTCCCTTTCACTCTGCCTTTCACTCTCTCTTCCACTCTTTCACTCTCCCTCTCTCCCTTTCACTCTCTCTCTCTTTCACTCTCTCGTCTCCCCCTCTCTCGTCTCCCCCTCTCCTCCTCTCTCCTTCTCTCATGCAGTACTGTGAGGACCAGACAAGTGTCTGTGGTCCTGCATCACTCATTCTCTCACTCTCCATCTCACCCTCCCTCCCTCCCTCCCTCCCTCCCTCTCTCTCTCTCTCACCCTCCATCGCTCACTGTCCGCTGCCATACCCTCAATACTATAGAGATTTGACTAGAAGCTTTTTATATTTGTCTCGCTTTCACAATCTTTCTCTCTTTCTTTTACACACTCTATCTCTCATTCTCACTTGCTCTCTCTCTCATTCTCTCTCACTCTCTGTCCTGCACTCTCTCCGGTCCAGGCTGTCCTGTGTTGTGCCCCTCACCTCTCCAGCGCTGGTTCGTGGCTCTGTGGTCTGGAACAGATGAGTCATCTCTTCCACACCGCTCCCAGTCTGTCAGCCTCATCCCCCTGAGGAGTCTCTGGAATGGAGGGATGGAGAGTGGAGAGGTGAACATTAGTAGATCGGGCAGACCTCTACTCCTTTTCATCCCATCTTGTCGACGGTGGATCTAATTAAAACAGGACTAGTTTACAGTTTCCATTGCTGTGTTTTGGCCACATCCTGTGTTTGTTTATGTAAACTGAGAGAAAGTGGGGAGGAGGGGAGAGAGATTGAGTGAGAGAAGGGGGGCTAGTTTGTTTACTAGAATCTTGGCTTTGTGACTGAGATGAGATTTCTGAAATTCACATGGTCAAACACACACCGAGACACACACACACATACACTGACACACACACACACACTGAGACGCACACACACATACACTGAGACACACACACACTGAGACACACACACACTGAGACACACACACATATACACTGAGACACACACACACTGACACACACACACACACACACACTGAGACACACACAGTTTTATGCAAAAGTAGCAGTTGTATCCCAAAGAGGAGACAGATTTTTACAGGTCAAGGAGTCGATGGTTTTACAGGTCGAGGAGTTGAAGATGGTTTTACAGGTCGAGGAGTCGATGGTTTTACAGGTTGAGGAGTCGAAGATGGTTTTACAGATCGAGGAGTCGAAGATGGTTTTACAGATCGAGGAGTTGAAGATGGTTTTACAGATCGAGGAGTCGATGGTTTTACAGATCGAGGAGTCGAAGATGGTTTTACAGGTCGAGGAATCGATGGCTTTACAGGTTGAGGAGTCGATGGTTTTACAGATCGAGGAGTCGATGGTTTTACAGATCAAGGAGTTGAAGATGGTTTTACAGATCGAGGAGTCGAAGATGGTTTTACAGATCGAGGAGTTGAAGATGGTTTTACAGATCGAGGAGTCGAAGATGGTTTTACAGGTTGAGGAGTCGATGGTTTTACAGATCAAGGAGTCGATGGTTTTACAGGTCGAGGAGTCGAAGATGGTTTTACAGATCGAGGAGTCGAAGATGGTTTTACAGGTCGAGGAGTCGATGGTTTTACAGATCGAGGAGTTGAAGATGGTTTTACAGATCGAGGAGTCGAAGATGGTTTTACAGATCGAGGAGTCGAAGATGGTTTTACAGGTCGAGGAGTCGATGGTTTTACAGATCAAGGAGTTGAAGATGGTTTTACAGATCGAGGAGTCGAAGATGGTTTTACAGATCGAGGAGTCGAAGATGGTTTTACAGATCGAGGAGTCGAAGATGGTTTTACAGATCGAGGAGTCGAAGATGGTTTTACAGGTCGAGGAGTCGATGGTTTTACAGATCGAGGAGTTGAAGATGGTTTTACAGATCGAGGAGTCGAAGATGGTTTTACAGATCGAGGAGTCGAAGATGGTTTTACAGATCGAGGAGTCGAAGATGGTTTTACAGATCGAGGAGTCGAAGATGGTTTTACAGATCGAGGAGTCGAAGATGGTTTTACAGATCGAGGAGTCGAAGATGGTTTTACAGATCGAGGAGTCGAAGATGGTTTTACAGATCGAGGAGTCGAAGATGGTTTTACAGATCGAGGAGTCGAAGATGGTTTTACAGATCGAGGAGTTGAAGATGGTTTTACAGATCGAGGAGTCGAAGATGGTTTTACAGATCTAGGAGTCGAAGATGGTTTTACAGATCGAGGAGTCGAAGATGGTTTTACAGGTCGAGGAGTCGATGGTTTTACAGATCAAGGAGTTGAAGATGGTTTTACAGATCGAGGAGTCGAAGATGGTTTTACAGATCGAGGAGTCGAAGATGGTTTTACAGATCGAGGAGTTGAAGATGGTTTTACAGGTTGAGGAGTCGATGGTTTTACAGATCAAGGAGTTGAAGATGGTTTTACAGATCGAGGAGTCGAAGATGGTTTTACAGGTTGAGGAGTCGATGGTTTTACAGATCAAGGAGTCGAAGATGGTTTTACAGATCGAGGAGTCAAAGATGGTTTTACAGATCGAGGAGTTGAAGGTTTTATAGATTCTGGAGTGCGTGCTCCCTGTTGTTTGCAGTTTTATTTTCTCCAGAGAGTTTTGCTCTATTCTGGGAGAAGGGAGCGGCTACAGGAAAATGAGTCGACACCCTGACTACACTGCATCCTCAATGAGCAGGGACTGTCTGGATAGAGAGAGGCACTGGGAGAGACTGGTCTGTTGAAATTACTGTGCAGATCTCCTGTTCTGAACTTCTGTTTAGGGATTTAGGGTGCCTCTCTAGATCAGAGCTGAGCTGGACGGCCTAGCCGGTGGGAATGTTTTTAATCGGGGTGTGACTGTCAAGCTGCAATGTATGATTCACATTCTGGCTGCACGTCCCTGCACATAAAGTTACATCTGTTGCCATGGTGCAGCCTGTTTGTAATGCATGGTTAATACAAACAGAGACAAATTGCCAATTGAGATTCAGCATGATGCTTTTTTACATTTAAGAGGGAAACTGTACTGCACGGCAGTGTCCTTAGATGGTAGCGGTTCTTTGTGTGTGTACCTGCCTGTCTGTGTGTGTGTATGTCTGCCTGTCCGTGTGCCTGCCTGTTCGTGTGCCTGCCTGTCCGTGTGCCTGCCTGTTTGTCTGAGTGTTTGTGCAGTGGAATGGCTGGATTGCACTCTCTGGGATTGCATGAGCACTCTCTGGGATTGCATGCGCACTCTCTGGGATTGCATGCGCACTCTCTGGGATTGCATGCGCACTCTCTGGGATTGCTTGCGCACTCTCTGGGATTGCATTCGCACTCTCTGGGATTGCTTGCGCACTCTCTGGGATTGCATGCGCACTCTCTGAGATTGCTTGCTGGTGTTTACTTTCTCAAGGAGCATTCCACTACACAGCTCTCTCACACTCCCACAGGAAGAAACGTCATTTACACTGCCCTTAGCCAAGTTTCCTATGGTAAAAGCTTAACGCAGTGTAATAAAGCACAGTGCAAGCATAGGGAAGCATTGTAAAGCACAGAGGGGTCTGGTAAAGCATAGGGAAGCATTGTAAAGCACATAGAGGTATGGTAAAGCATAGGGAAGCATTGTAAAGCGCAGAGAGGTCTGGTAAAGCATAGGGAAGCATTGTAAAGCACAGAGAGGTCTGGTAAAGCATATTAAAAACAAACATGGTAAACCTCTTGGTTTAAAACTCTTCAGCTGAATTAGTCTGGAAAGGAACGTTTAGCCTGTCTGAATTGAGGGCCTTTAAACATGAGGGACTGAATCCTGCCATTATATTAGTCTAGCAGCATTGGGGTGCTGAAGCAACGTTTTACCCGTCTGTCAAAATGGGTTGAGAAAAGGCTTTAGAGAAAGTTCTGTAGAACTCCATATCAAACGCAAAGCAATGATACAGAACGGTAACGTGTTGTTAAAATGAACATTCCAGCATCTCGGGTGCTGTCTGGTAGTGTTGCTGCTGTGACGGACAATCTCTATTCAATCCTTTGTATTCTACTGTGAGCTGCTGCTTGATGCGAGGTAATCACAAACATTAAACCATGTGCTGAGCAGTGCAGGCTCTAGACGTTGTTTTGCATTTTGTTGGACATAGTGTTGCAGAGCATTGAATTAAACGGTGACGCCCAGAAACGGTGTGGACCCCCCCTTTGGCGTGCCATGAGGTGTGAGGCTATCTTTGGCTCCCCGGAATAGTTTTCCAACAGGAAATGGAGGGTGTGGGCAGGAAGCAGGAGAAGAAAAAGCCTTTGATAGACTGTGGACCAGACACCTGCAATGAGGGAGAGGGAGAGAAGAGGGAGAGGGGGAGAAGAGAGAGAGAGTACAGGCAGAGAGGGAGAGGGGAGAAGAGAGGGCACAGACAGTACAGGGGGAGGGGGAGAGAGGAGGAGAAGGGAGCGAGAGAGAGTACAGGCAGAGAGGGAGAGGGGAGAAGAGAGGGCACAGACAGTACAGGGGGAGGGAGAGGGAGGAGGAGAAGGGAGAGAGAGAGAGGGAGGGAGAGGTTGACACCCAGACTTCATCCTATGAGATCACTTTCCCTTTAAGCTCTTCTTGCTAGCCTTGGTTTCCTTTTTCATCAGCTTCCTTCTTGTTTTTAGTAGTTTATTTTTTCACATGTTTCTAGCTTTTAAAAGAGAATTTCAACACTCCTCTTTAAGGGGAAAGCCTTGTGTGTGTCAGTGTGCTTAGGGGGATGAAACGGCTGTGGAATTGAAATGCAATTTCCCCCGTTGCTTTTAATTCTCTGCATCGAAACGCACTCTTTGTAAACTGTGCCGCGGATCCAAACTCTTTCAAACAGCTCAGCCATGTGGAAAATTCAAATCTTCATTTCCACATCCGTCCCTTGGTGCATTGTCATCTGAAAACCCATTCCAGCCTCCGCACTGAGCTGAGCGCAGACACACCGCAATCTGCATCCGCAAACAAAGCCATCACTGCTGTCCTCACATCTCACTCGTAACGCTGGTCAGCACACCAAGGAAGGAACCGGCCGACACAGCCATCTGCTCCACTTGCGTTTCTTTCAGTTTTGCATTAGAATTGTGACCAAGCGTTTTGAAGTTATGGAAGATTTATTCAGAAGAAACTCGGTTTAGGTAAACAGGAGGACAGAATCGTCTTCTTCTGGAGAATGACTGCTTGTGTTGTTTACCGAAGCCTTTAAAATCTTAAAAAGGAGTGACCCTAACCAATGCAGAAACCAGGACCAGAGGACACTCAGTGTGGAAATGAAGTGGGACAGACTGAGGACAGAGGGCAGGAGATACTTCTTCACACAGAGCGTGGTGAGGGGACGGGACGGGTTGCCTAGCCATGTTGTGGATGCTGAACCACTTTAAGACACTTTAAGACTTGACAAAGTTCTGAGATCAGTCAGCTGCTAGGAACCAGGACGAACTCTGATTGGCTGAAAGGCCTCCTCCGGACGAGCTCTGATTGGCTGAACTGCCTCCTCCGGACGAGCTCTGATTGGCTGAACGGCCTCCTCTGGACGAGCTCTGATTGGCTGAACGGCCTCCTCTCTCGCTAGTGAATTTTCTTATGCTCTCATGTTCCTCTGTAGTTTCTCTTGTTATAATTCAGCTAAGCGTTTGTAATTTTTTTCGCTCTTCCACGACTGAGATTACCTGCAGAGTGTCAGACAGTTCTGTCTGAGCAGCCTGGCTGTGTGGAGACTCGCTCTCTCTCTGAATACATTAGCATTTCTATTACCTGGACCCGAGTCCTAGTGACTCCTCAAAGGGAGGCATGCCAACATGAAAGAAATACAAGTAGTGCTGCCAAAAACCCTGCGAGGGCCCCTCGCGTCAACACACACCGTACGGCAGGGCTGAGTGTAGTGACCTCATGAACACTTAGCAATGAGCTATTACCATTAACTCTGTTAACACTGCAGAGCTGTATAGAGGTCTATAGGAAAGAGAACTCCCCTCAACACTGCAGAGCTGTATAGATGTCTATAGGAAAGAGAACTCCCCTCAACACTGCAGAGCTGTATAGAGGTCTATAGGAAAGATAACTCAACACTGCAGAGCTGTATAGAGGTCTATAGGAAAGAGATCTCCATTCTACACTGCAGAGCTGTATAGAGGTCTATAGGAAAGAGAACTCAACACTGCAGAGCTGTATAGAGGGCTATAGGAAAGAGAACTCAACACTGCAGAGCTGTATAGAGGGCTATAGGAAAGAGAACTCAACACTGCAGAGCTGTATTGAGGTCTATAGGAAAGAGATCTCCATTCTACACTGCAGAGCTGTGTAGAGGTCTATAGGAAAGAGGGAAGAGGTTTGAATATCTCTGACTGGGAGTCAGTTTAAGAGTGATTTGGTTCTTGGCTGCTCCAGAGAGGACGATCTGCTCTCTGCTGTGTTTGAATGCATTCCTCTTTGGCTCCAGACACACATTACCATATAAAGCTGGGCTTGCTGTCTCAGTACTAGAGCTGTAATTGCCCTGTGGAGCGCTCTGCCTGACAGACACCCGTTTATAGAAAGGGTTTTATAAAGACCCATTTGTGAGTGTTGTTGTGACGGCAGCTATTTCACTGTTCTTTAACTAATCCTTTTGAAAAGACTTTGCTGTGGTTCTTCTAGTTCATTCATCTCCCAGTTTTCCAAGTGGATTTTTATTTTTTAAGAGGAAACGGAGCGCTGTGGATGAGCGGGATGTTGATGGTGCTTGGCAGTGGCTTTCTGAAGGAATATCGTCTGAGTTACAAGTGTTTTTGGGATACATCACTCAAAAGTTGCAAATCATTATTCAAATAAGAGATTCTGCAGAGACACACAGAGACAGAGACACACACACACACACACACACACACACAGAGACAGAGACACACACACAGACACGCACAGACAGAGACACAGACACAGACACACACAGAGATACAGAGACACACACAGACAGACACACAGACAGAGACACACACAAACCCACTTGCTCACAATGAATATTCTCATTAAGGTAAATAACATATTTTCCTATGTAGTCCAGCGCTTAATGTTTCAATCTGTTTTCATGACTAATTGCATGCGTCTCCTGCAAGCGGTAATTAGCACTCATGTGTAATAAGTCGATCCCCTCTGTAGCTCTCCTCCTGTGTGCAGGCAGCGGAACTTCTCTCCTGCACAGAGGAGATTCAGACCCTGTGTTAAAGCATTTCTTATAAAAGAGAAAGACTCTTCTACTCTCTGAACAGCCTCCCCGTGCTGGAGAGCTGAGAATGGAGTGTTTAGACGGGTGCTCATTCTTAACTCGGGAACGTCAATTGCAGCATCAGGTGTTGGGAGACCCAGAGTCTGCCCCGCAGCCACTAGGTGGCAGCCTTGCACTTTCCCCTCGCTCGGAGCTGCAGAGGGCTTAATCGTGTGAGTCTGAGCTGCTGTGTGTGACCTGCAATTAAACACACCGCGCTGAAAGACTCGCTCAGAGCCCCTCAGACAGAAGATTAAAGAGCTTCGAACACAGAGGTGGAAGCAGATGTGCTGAAACAATGGTTGTCTCACAGGAGCATTTTCCATTGGCCAGTAAAACCGGAGTTTGGTTCTCTGTGAATTGCTGTTAGTTTGTGTGTTCGCTGGCTGCCTCTGATCATGCTGTCTGTCATGCAAAGAGTGCGAGAGAATGAAAGACTCTCAATATGATTAAAGGCAGCCACCCAACACTTAGCAGTGTTTTACCAGTCATTAAATTAACTAGAGCCTGTTGTGTTTTAAACATTTTGAATGCTTTGTCATTGAGATCTCTCCACGGAATTATAGATGTAATTATAGGTGTATGTGACCTATTATTATTATTATTGTGATTATTAGTATTATTATTATCGTTAAAGTGTTTCTGCATAGGGTAATGAGAATTAAAATGCTCGTGTTACAGCTTAAATAAACAATTATTATAGTAATTATTGTAGTAACACTGCAGTGTTTTTGTAAGGGCGCTTATTATTATTATTATTATTATTATTATTATTATTATTATTATTATTATTATTATTATTATTAATAATAAATCTATAAGTGGGCTGCCTATCCCAGTATGATCCTGCGAGGTGGGGTGTGGGGAGGGGGTGGCGTAGTCTGGTTTTGCACAGAAATCAGGTCGACAGGACAGATGGTGACCCAATAGCAGGAACAGATTTGTGATTTTCAGTTTTGAGAGAGTGGGTTTACCGCGCTATTAGCTTTTGCTATTACAGACCCCCCCCCCCCTCCCCAAACACTGGGCTTAAATTCCGAATTGCAAAAATGCCGTGCAGTAAATTTATATGATTACTCTTATAGGGTGATACAACGACAAAAAACTGAACACACTTATTACAGGTTGTGTGTGTGTGCGTGAGTTCATGTGTGCTTGTGTGTGTGTTCGTGTTTGTGTGTGTGTGTGGGAGTGTTTGTCAGTGAGTGTGTGTGTGTGTGTGTGCGGGAGTGTTTGTGAGTGAGTGAGTGTGTGTGTGTGTGCGGGAGTGTTTGTGAGTGAGTGAGTGTGTGTGTGTGTGTGTGCGTGAGTTCATGTGTGCTTGTGTGTGTGGGAGTGTGTGTGTGTGGGGGAGTGTTTGTCAGTGAGTGTGTGTGTGTGTGTGGGAGTGTTTGTCAGTGAGTGTGTGTGTGTGTGTGTGTGCGGGAGTGTTTGTGAGTGAGTGAGTGTGTGTGTGTGTGCGTGAGTTCATGTGTGCTTGTGTGTGTGGGAGTGTGTGTGTGTGTGGGAGTGTTTGTCAGTGAGTGTGTGTGTGTGTGTGTGTGTGGGAGTGTGTGTGTGCGGGAGTGTTTGTCAGTGAGTGTGTGTGTGAGTGTGTGTGTGGGAGTGTTTGTCAGTGAGTGTGAGTGTGTGTGTGTGTGTGCGGGAGTGTTCGTGAGTGAGTGTGAGTGTGTGTGTGTGTGCAGGAGTGTTCGTGAGTGAGTGTGAGTGTGTGCGGGAGTGTTCGTGAGTGAGTGTGAGTGTGTGCGTGAGTGTTTTTCGGAGTGTGTTTATCCCTGCAACAGAAGCTGTAGATGGAATAAGATGGAGTAAAGCCTTGCCGTTTATAAACCAATGTTGCTGTCGGGGTCTGTAGAAAGAAAAACATTATTTAGTCGTGTTTTTTCTCAACTGGCCATCAATCCGCAGCTCTGAGAAACTATCAGCCTTCACCTTCAGAGAATGAGGGATGGGGCTGCCAGGCAGGAGAGAGAGAGGGGGGTGGGGAGAGCGCAGAGGGAGAGAAATGCACGATGGAAATAAATATAAAGGTCGGTGTTTTCCGGCTAGCTGAGAGAACGGAGAGCGGACGAGTCTTTAGCAAGAAGCTCTGTTTGGGTTTCATTCCTGTCAGGTCTCTCAATAGCCCTCAGTGATGGACCTGCACAGTAACAGGCTTCATGTTGCTGTCGTCTCTGTGTTGATCGGGGGACGGTTCTCGCTGCAGGACCCTCGGTTTGAGGTGCCATTGGAAGCATGGTAAAGAACAGCAAGGTATAGTTAAGCATATGAATAAACATGGCGAAGCAGGGTAAACGATGGTAAATGCATAGTATACCCATGGGAAAAGCATGGCAGAGCTGCAGAAATCCAGTGTAAAATACCTTGGTAAATTTTAATAAGCTTTCTCCAATTGTCTGTCCTGTTAAATGCACTGCCATGTGGAGTGAGAGGCGAGTCATTCAATCAGGAGCTGTCTGAATCGAATCCCGGTCACACCAAGTTGCTGGTCTTAGATTCAGTGCCACATTTGCCTATCTTAGGGGGAGGAAAGAGGTTTTGTTGCCTAACCTTCTTGAACCCTGTGTTCTGTTGCGTTCCCTTGCACAGGTGACATCTCTCTTTCTCTCCCTCCCTCTCTCCTCCTCCCTCTCTCACTCTGCAGATCACTGGCTGTCTCTCTCTCTCTCTCCTCATCCCTCTCTCTCTCTGCAGGTCACCCTGACTGCCCCTCTCTCTCTCTCTCTCTCTCTCTCTCTCTGCAGGTCACTCTGCCTGCCCCTCTGTCGTCCTCCCCTCTGATGCAATCCTGAGATTATGAATCTGTGTCTCTGCTGCTGCTCAGATCAGATTTACAACACGCCACAGAGCCACTTACATTTAGTACAGAGCACTTAGAGAGTGGAGCGTGCCCTGAATGAGCGACACAGAGACACACACAGATTCACAGCCAGACAGACATAGTCACAGACGCACAAACACAAACTCTCAGATTCACGTAGAAATAGACACATAGAAACACAGATTCACACATAGGCTCTCCGGCAGAGAGACAGACACACACACACAGGCACAAGGGCTCCCAGAGACAGGTGCTTGTTATAGGGTCTGCTGTGCTGGGAGGGGTGAGGAGAGGAGAGGTGTCAGAGCACAGAGAACACTTACAGAGTCACTGACAGACAGAATGGTTCTGCAGTGCTGTGCTGGGAGGAGAGAGAGGGAGAGGGAGGAGAAGGAGGAGGGAAAAGGGGGAATTTCTGTCTGGATCTCCTCCGTGATGGGCAGTGATGGCTCATTATCTCTGGGATCTTGGTGTTCAGTGAGATTTGCTGTCGCTGTTTAATTGTGGAATAACAGCTCCAGTCTGTCACAGTGTGAGCAGGGCTGGACAGGAGGGGGTGTAACAGTTAACTGGATAACAATCAATGGCAATTAGCTTCCGGGCGAAGTGTTTTAAAAGCTGATTAGAAGGTAATTTTCCTCTCATCCTGGGTGCTGACACTTTTACTGCCATAGCGAGGATCTGAACTGATAGTGAAAATGATTGTTTCTCAGTTGAAATACGTCTTAAAGGCAGTTCTGAGTCAGAGTATTCGCACACCCCTACCCAAAACCCTCCTCCCATCACTGAGGAGCCTTCGTTAGTTTACAGTAAAACGGCTTTCTGCAAAATAAACCAAATTATATTAATTTATATCCATAAAACACTAAAACAACATAGCTGCTTCCAGCTCACAATCAAGAGAAGTTTGGGGCTGTAAATCACATTGGTGGTCAGGACTGTGTGTGTGTGTGAGTGTGTGTGTGTGTGAGTGTCTATGTGTGTGAGAGTGTGTGTGTGTGTGTGAGTGCGTGTGCGTGCATGCATGTGCGTGTGTGTGTGTGTGCAGGGCTTGGCAACGCTCCAGAAAAACCTGATTTGGACTGAAATCCAGGATATCTGTGTGTGGAAGACGCTAAGCCCCCTCTTTCCACACACAGCTGTGGTTTCTTATCTGTCGAAGGTGACTTCATTAATCATTTCTCTTCAGACTCTCCTCGGAGAGGGGGGAGATGCAGCACTGAGCTGATTTTTATTTTTCGATTTCTATATCCGCTGTTCTGTGACGCCCCCCCACACACACTTCTTCCCCTTGTCCAACCCTGTTGACACCTCTCTGAGTTTTCAAAAGCTTTTGTTTTGACGAGTTACAAACCAAAAATAATTTTAAATAAAATGAAAAATAAACTAAACATTGAGACGCAGTGGTAATGAATCTCCTGACATCAGTACATGACCCGTCCTCGCCTCTCCGCCTCTCCGCCTCTCCTCCTCTCTGTCAGTTCATTTCATAGTGCCCCCCTCCTCCTCTCTCCTCCACAGCTGTGCTGCAGCAGGGCTCCTGTGGTCGTGTGTCTGTTCTGGTTTGTTGGCCTGTGGCTCGGTGCCTTGTTGATCCAGCGAGTGCTGTATTATTTGGGATAATGCTCTGGCCTCGGCTTAGCAAGCCCCCCACCCTGAGTGGAGAGAGAGCCAGCACTCGCCTTGCAGAGGAGAAACAGAGGGGACTGAGCACCCTGGTTAATGAGCTGCTCAACTCCAGAGCAAATGGCATCAAGATATTAAAGCTGTGCACTAGCCTGTCAATATTAAAGGCTGTGCACTAGCCTGTCAATATTAAAGCTGTGCACTAGCCTGTCAATATTAAGTAGAAGCTGTCCTATCCGATTGAATTGGTTCCAGAGGTCCGTCAGATATGTGAAAATATCGAGTCTCGCTTGGGGTCATGTGCTGGCTTGGAGTTGCTTTATCAATGTCAGGGCATGAGGTACATCCGTGTGTCTAAAACAATGAGGTACACCATGTGTACAATACGAAGAAAACCCCTGAAAAGGATGGCAAAAACAAACCACTGAATACGGTATTTGCCAATTTACAAATAACATTCCAAAAACAGTTCTCACCATGAAGGTCCTTATTCATAACAGACTCAAGTCGTATCTGTCTGTCTGTTAGAATCCACACAGTGAACGCCCCTACCATGCTGCTGTAGAGACTCCTACAGCCATGTCGAATTGTTGGCTATAAGAATTGATTTCACACAGATGTTTTTAAACGTTCAGGTACTGTGCAGTAGTAACGGGATGGCGAGGACCGTTTGATGAAGCACAGCAGCTGTTCAGAGATATTTTGGGAGGGTTTGGAAAGCGGAGGTTGTTGGGTTGGAAGCACAGATCCTGGGCAGGCTGATTCAGACTGGCTGCTCTCGGTAATGACAGCCTCACGCCCTGCGTTCAGAGCAGTGAAGGGGCAGCTTGGACCGTCTCCTGCTTCTACGTCCTTCACAGTCTACCGGCGAATTAGCTGAAAATCAGCTGCAGCTGCACTCCATTAGGGTCTTGTCCTGCCATGAGCCACTTCTCTGTTTTCTGTTTCCGACTCCCTTTCACAGAGGAGTAGAGTGCGTAGGCAGTTTGCCTGTCTGTCTGCCTGTATGCTTCCAGTTGCAGTTTTAACTTGGCATGAATGCAGTCATACTGCTGTAGAGAGATAGTGCATTTTACTGTTTTCAATTTTAATTTACTAAAAGTGCGTGTGTGAGTACGTGTGTGTGGGGGGGGGGCACACGTGTTATGCGTTTTAATAACAGCACGCTTTTCTGAGCGAGGGGGTAAAAGGGGGGCTTTCAATTTGTATTTCCGTCCCATTGAGCCATCATCGGAGAGGCTATTAAATCTGCCTTCAGCCTAAATCGTGGATTAGTCTAAGCTGTAATGGTCCATTTATGAATGGATTCGATCACATAAGCTGCATTAATCCCTCTCTGGAAGCGGTAGCCGGAGTGCTCCAGCCTCTGGGATGCAGGTCACGTCTGCTCCCCAGAGACGTGCTGCTATTTCCTGAGACACCATTTACAAACACCCCCTGCTCCCCCACCCCTCCGCACACCTTCATACACAATATATTATTCATGTTTAATACAGGAGTGGAGCAGGCAGGCTGTTTCCAGTCATACTTCCTTGTGATTTACATGTTGTAACGTATCAAGGCCTGCGTTCATATCAACATAAGATACATTTTAAGAACAAGACAGTTCAGCTCATCAGTGCTCATCTGGTTCCTAGTAAATCTGAGATGGAAACAAGACTCCTGTTGCATAGCTGTTTCAACCTCCAGGTTTTACTGTGGTTTTGATTAGCCCCAGTGTGCAGGTAACAAGCTCAGGTGAGTCTTATTGGATGCACAGTAAAACCAGGAATGGATGGAAACAGGGCTTCCCTATGCTTTACCATGCTTTCACTGTGCTTTCTTACACCTTGCTTTGCTTTCACTGTGGGAAGGCTGGGGTTTGGTTTGTGTGTCGATGCTCCTGGAAAGTGTGCATTATACCACTGTGTGTGATACTGGGCAGTCAGGTTATTTCCCAGGGGAGCCCCTCTCATGCACACAGTCTCTTATGGAGTTACTTTGGCAGAACAATATAACGGCGCTGTTTGATTCCTTCTGCTTTGCTCATGTATCAGGTCACCTCAAGGGCACAGCAAGACAAGCTATGTTGAACACCAGCCTCTTAAATATATTGCCTTTTCCAACAGACTAAATCCTTATGCAAGTTTACCACTGTAAATTTGCACAGTAATTCTGCAGTATTCCCGATACTTTTCCCATGGTTATATGTTGTGTTTTTAAATATGCCTTACCATACCATTCTGTGCTTTTACAATGCTTATGTGTGCTGTACCATGCGATGCCAGGCTTTCACGTTTGTACTTTGCTGGGCTTTTTACTGTGGGTCACGTTTTATAAGGGAGACATCCTCTGCTGTGTATGTCTGTCCTGTTTAGTGGGAGAATGTGACCACCGTTTCATGAATCCAAAAACATGTCATTCATGCTGGGATGTTCTTCCCCAGGGACGCGGAGGTGGTATCAATTTTCAAGTGAAACCAAGAAAATTGCAGCTGCCTCATTTTGAACTCGCCGTTTTTAAAGATAAAACACCAAACTGTCATTTTCATCATGTTAAGGTCTTTCTTTATCTCAGAGGCACTTCAGCACTGCTGTTGGTAATAAATCACTGCTTCGTTTAACTGCTGGAGAGGAGAGGCAGACGGCCCCAGAATTATAATAAACCCAGCGATAGAGATGCCAGTGTATTAGCAGTGATAACAAACCCAGCCATAGAGAGGCCAGTGTATTAGCAGTTTAAACCAGCACACCAGAAGCACCTCGAAGCTTTTGAAAGCTGCTGTGTTTTCTGTATCTCTTGTACAGGGTGCTGTTAGATATGTATAGGACAGCTGATTCCAGTCTGTAAGGTATTATATTTATGGGATAAGCGCAAATAACGTACGACATGCGAAGAGCAGGCGTGTGCCAGCGATGAAGGTACGGGTTCGATAAATATCCTACCTGTAAAAGTTTACTATATTTATTACATTTCTATTAAAGAGGCTTCCATCATTCATTGATTGTCATCAGTGGACATCGACTCATCTGGGCAGGGAGTTCTCACGCTGCGGTGAGCGGGCAGCATGGATTCGGCTGTTCAGGTCGTAGCTTGAGTTTTGCAGCCGAGGGAGACCCCTGGGTTTTTTCAGCTCTGTGAGAGGACCAGCTTCCATTCAGAGCCCTCGCTCATGTTGCATGATCTCACTCCTGACTGTTTGCAAGCCTGACTCCTTTCTGTGTTTTGCCCTGGAAGACATTGAGGAAGGCTTTTTGTCGTAGAATTGATTATGATTCTATTTTAGTATTTCTAAATCAATCAACTACTGCGTGGTTAACCCGTGGTTAACACGCGGCGTTTATAGGGTCCTTAAAGTAGTGATGGGACTTTAAAGTCCAATTTACCAAAGTATATGTTAATAAGGGAAATCTGAATTCAAACCCAGTCCTCTTCCTTGTCTCGTCCTCCTTCCACCTCCTAACCTGTGAGGGAGGAGTGTCTCTGAGCGCCGCTACCCAGCGCTCGCCAGGCTCCACGTCCTATCTAGGGCAGACCTAGTTTTGATTTATTTCCCCAGTGCAGAAGGGAGAAGGGGAATGCTGTATCTCTATAATAAGTTCATCCCAGAATAAATCTTGCTCCCTCGGAGCCGCTATGTTGGCTCCTGAGCAGCAAAATGTACCTTTTAAATCTTCCACGCCTGCACTGTAAATTACGATGACAGAGTCTCTTCAGTCACCCAGGGATTCTGCCAATTTATTCTGCACTCCGATTTGACATTCCACTCTTGTAGAGTTTCTTACAGGAGGGGGCGCATGGGTCTGCAGCTTAAGGGAGGGAGGGAGAGAGGTGAAACCGTTCTTAGTCTGTCTTTCTTTACATGGTGTATCGTAATAGAGGCATGCATCGTTTCTATCATGATACAAAACCAAAAGCGCACCGTGACTCACTGTAGTTCCCCAGATGGCTCTTGAATGAAGAAGAATACGTGTGTTTTGTCGTTGGAATGAATCCATTCTCTCCCTTTCCCCTTTTTGAATGGTCAAATCATTTAATGATCACTTGATGTTCTTGTGCATGATACAAGCAGCCCTATGGGGACCAGCACGTGTGTTTGGAAGGGTTGCAGAGTTTGATCATTGAAAAACAAAAAGAGGCATTGCAGTTGATTGATTTGGTGATATTTGTTTGTAAAAAACGCTAGTCTCCTTTAGCTGTACCTAAAAATCCCAAACAGTTGTCTGTCTGTCTGTCTGTCTGTCTGTCTGTCTGTCTGCCTGTCTGGGCTCAGCCCTTTCATTCAGTTTTTCCCTGTTGTGCTGCAGTATGTGTGAATCCCTGTTTTGCCTCCACAATAAATCATGTCTCGCTATAATCTCTGGTACCCAAAAAATGTTCTTTCTCAGTTCGCCATCTCTTTAAATCAAATTCACTGCCTTCAGACAGCCTGTGGATTGCGAACAAGCGGGGCGTCCCTGAATTCATTATCACCTTCCTGATAGAACTACCGCTGCCTTCAGCATGGACAGGGGGTGAGGGAGAGAACAGTGATAGTGAGGATGGGAGAGGGAGACGAGAGAGAGAGTGGGAGAGGAGAGGGAGAAGAGGGGTAGAGAGAGGAGAGTGGGAAGGGGAGAAGAAAGTGAGGATAGGGAGAGAGGGAGTGGGAGAAATGGAGAGGGGGAGAGTGAGGAGAAGGAGAGAGTGAAAGCGATAGAGAGAGATTTGGGGAAATATGGAGGAAGAGATGGGAGAAAAGAAAGGAGAGAGAGAGGAAACGTGACAAGAGAGAGGAGGGAGTGGAAGGGAAATAATGCAGGAGAAAATCTAAATGTTTGGAGAGGAAGGGGGGGTGGATGGATTGACAGTGCCCACGACTCACAGACACACACCTGGAGTTGCATCCCCAGAGCCCTGCTGTCTCCACACTCCCCCGAGCCTGCGAGCGACACACACACAGTGAAGGGTTTCATTAGCAGGTGTCAGACGGCAGATGCAAGCTGATGGTATTAAAGCAAACAGTTGATTTGTTTTTTCGAACATGGTTTTTCTGGCTCTCTTACTGTTGTTTTTATAGGCGAGGGATTGCTTTTGGAGGCGGAATGGCATTTTCTCGTTCCCAAACTATTCTTCTGAGGTCCTGAGCAGGCCTGACCCTGCTGCTGCTGTTGCTCAGCTCGGCTCACACCCGTCTGCCGGCAGCGTGCTGTTTGATGGCAGGATTTGCGGAGTTGGATTATAAGCCATGTGTCTGCAGCAGGTGTCTCGGCTCTGCCTGAATATTCAGAGACGCGGGATGGCAGCTCGCTTGGCAGACTCTTCCCCCCCCCCCAACACCCCCGCACACTGCTCACAGTGTCACTCGCTGGCACCGGAACGCCAGGCTGACACGGGCACGTCCGAGTGCCAACCTCATCTAGACAAGAGCCCAGGCCTGCCAGAGACTGCAAGGCTTGGAAAAAATTAATAATAATAATAATAATAATAATAATAATAATAATAATAATAATAACGAGCCAGTTGAGCTTCACCTCAAGATGTGCCATTTATATTCTTTACATACCTGCCTGCATGGAAATAACCTCAGGGTGTGAAAATTAAAGTCATCAATTAAATTAGACCATCACTAATTTTGCTATTTTGACAATTTTCCAAGATTTTCATTTCCTGTGGTTTGATTTCCTGCGCACAAGAACTCTAAACTCCAGAAGCAATGGGGCGCAGTAATAAATGCGCACACTGCTGTGTTTATATAAGCATATATACTGTAATCTATTGAGAAATTGGGTTCCGCTCAGTTTCTAACTGCCTCTTGTCAGATTGACACATTGCTGGATAGCGAGACCTGGCTCTGCCTGTGTTTGCACATTGAAAGCTAACTAGGAAGTCTGTTCCCTGTTTCCTCGACCTATTGAAACGGGATAATCGAGAGATTATGATAAAAAAACAAACCTGCTTCTCTGGGGGTGAAACTGAAATCTGAAAAGGGGGTCAGGATCAGGAGCAGTGTCTAGAGCAGGTGTCTCCAGACCTGGTCCTGGAGAGCCCCTATCCAGCAGGTTTGATAGGTGTCTTTACATCATCAGTGGCTAAAGATCTGGAACACCTGTTAATCTTGACTAAGACAATAATTGGTTCAATTAAGTAACTGAGAGATTGGTTGAAATGAAAACCAGCAGCCACAGTAGCTCTCCAGGACAAGGGCTGGAGACCCCTGATCTAGAGTATACAAAACCAAGATAATAATCATAATAATAAAAAACGATGATTAATCCAACCCAGGGTGAGACACAGGGGTTGAAATCAATCTGCCATCTCTTCTGGAAATGTTCAGAGAGCAGCAGTCAGCTCTTCACACGGAGAGTGGTGAGGGTGTGGAATGGTCAGCCTAGTCTTGTTGTTGATGCTGAACCATTGGCACACTTTAAGACCCTTTAAGACTTGGCGAAGTTTTGAGATCGCTCATTCGCTCGTTAATACAGGGGTTTTTCCAAATCTTCAGTATTTACTGTGAATATTGCAGCATCTTTATTTATTTTTTTAATCTAATCTTCTGTTGGCCCACTTGTGCATATCTTTCGTACTTTTGAATGCATCTTATTTTCATCTTTAAAGTACATCCCCTTTTAATATTGATCACGCCTCGTGGTGCAAAGTGAGAACCTTCACGTGAACAAAACTGCACAAGCAGCTCTGCTTAGGACTTGGCTCACATGGAAAGATTAAGAATGTGCTGGAAATGCAGTTCTGTTAAAGGCGATTATAAACAGCTTCCATTATTTCATTTTCAGCTGCTGTTCCCTATCTTACCGAGCACTCTCCTTTTTCTCAAGTTCTTTAATCACTGCAAGCTTCTCAGCTCCCCAGCTCCAGAGCCTCAGGCGATATTCACTCATTTCAGAGCTCAATGTCCCTCAGATGTCCCACAGTCAATCGGCTGTATGGGGCAGTATTGATCCCGCATGTCACACACAACAGCAGCTGGGTATACACAGGAGCCAGGCTGGGTCACAGGGTTACCATGGGAACCCATTGCTTGTATTGCCCTGCACCTGGGGGCTGAAGACCAGCTAAGAGTTGGGAATTGGTGTTCATGTTTAGTGGCTTCTGATTGTCTTATTGAGCACCCAGCAGGTGTACAAAACCCGAGACAAGGTTTCGATTCATTTGGCAAAAAACTGTTCACTTTACAGGAAAGGGATATTTAATGGTGTTTTTTTTGTTTGTTTTTTGGACCAGTTTAACCAGCTCCTCAACCAGCACAACCACCAGCTATGCGTGGCATCCAGCACTCTGCTGGTTCCACTGGTTTAAGCATTGGTTGAGGAGGAGGGTTCGGGCAGGACTGGAGGAACCCAAATCTCATTATCCTGTCCAAATTCTTTGTTTGTCCTGGAAGGAGAAGAGCCTAAAAGACATGCCCTTTGAGATGTTGGAAGCATTAGTTCCTAATAAATGTGCTGCTAGGTTGTTAGGTTGTGCGCACGCCCACCCGCCCGCACGCAGACACACACACACACACAGATAACCCTACAGGGTTTCGCAATCTGTAAAGCAGAGGTAACAGAATTTGAGATGTTAGGAGGAGTTCAAAAATAACCCAATCCCCTAGATCTGGCGAGCCAGTGCTTTTGACTTTCCAGTTCATTATTATTATTTACACGATTTTGATCCCAGCCGGGGATTTTGTGGAAGGAATGAACCCGAAGTAAACAAGCCGCAGCAGCCTTCAGCTCCACCTGGGAGTGCCAGCTTTCTGACTGCCTGCCAGCCCTCCAGTCAGCTGCACAATATTCAGTGATCATCCGCTGTGGTGATTTGAGGGGTTTGAAGTGACTGATGTCTCACTGATTCAGCAGTGTCCTGAGCAGAGCTGATGTGGCCCTGTGTCTCACTAATTCAGCAGTGTCCTGAGCAGAGCTGATGTGTCCCTGTGTCTCACTAATTCAGCAGTGTCCTGAGCAGAGCTGATGTGTCCCTAAACTTCTTAAAGGGAATTACCTGGAAAGCACAAGTATCTATCTATTTATCTATCTATCTATCTATCTATCTATCTATCTATCTATCTATCTATCTATCTATCCCCACCCTGCAGCAACCTATACAATATTCTCTCTCTCTCTCTCTCTCTCTCTCTCTCTCTCTCTCTCTCTCTCTCTCTCTCTCTCTCTCTCTCTATATATATATATATATATATATATATATATATATATATATATATATAATTTATATATATATACTGTATATAGAAACAGCACTCCCTAAATGTTTCTTGATTCGATAATTGACAGTGAGTCCATGTTGACTAGTAAATGGTAACTCACTATTCTTATCCTCCTGTTATCTCTACAAAGCCATGTACCTTCATCTCAGTGAGAGAGAGAGAGAGAGAGAGATACTGTTGAACGGGAGAGTGAGCTAGCTTCTACTCCTGTACCCCCCCCCCCTCCTCTCCTCCCCAGGGTAATTCAGCATGCGGAAGCCACACTGCACAGTTCTGCAGATCCACGTGTGAATACTAATGCACGTTGCTTTTGAAATACCAGTGTCAGTACTTTCCTATAGACCTTTCCTAGTATGGGACTTTTACAGTAAGTATATATATGAATCAGTGGTTGGAAATGCTGGCCTGTGATTGATTAAAACCTCATCATAGGAGCAAAAATAGATTGATCTATTGCCCTAACATCCTTACACCACCAGGCAGTAGTCTCCCTCTGTCATGTGATTGGTTCACATCAATGTCACAGTATGTGTGTGTGTGTGTGTGTGTGTGTGTGTAAGTTAAACGCAGTGTGTGTGTGTGTGTGTAAGTGTTAAACACTGTGTGTGTGTCTGTGTGTGTGTGTGTGTGTGTAAGTGTTAAACACTGTGTGTGTGTGCGTATGTAAGTGGTAAACTCAGTGTGTTTCAGTGTGTGTGTTAAACGCAGGGCTTACGAGACTCTGCTATGGTTTCAATGTGCTCCCCATCCCAGGAACGTGAGGTCAAGTACTCTCCCCCACCCTGCATTCCCAATCCTCATTCCTACTGGCTGGCTTTCCGGAGCTTGCTAGCGGATTGGCTGAGAGGCAGAGACGGGGTGGGCTGGGGAGGTTTCTTAATGTTCTTGTCTTGGCTAAGGAGGTGGCAGGGGGTGGGATCTCTGGAAGAGATGCTGAGGATGCAAAATGAGAGAGAGAGGGATAGAGAGAGTCAGAGCTGTGCAGATTAGCAGCAAGCAGTCTAGCAATCCAGTGCTGTGTGATACAAGCAGGGGATGATTGGATACAAGACGGAGGTGTGACAAAGCAGTGAATGAAACGCCAAGCCCAGCTTCCATAGGCTCCCCAGGCAGGCAGGCAGGCTGTGCAAGTCCTGTGCTTGAGAGAGAGAGAGAGGGGGCGATTTGAGAGCAGTAAGTCGTGTAAAGTGAGGGAAGCTGCCTGGATCCCGTGGACTGTTCTCCCTCAGATTATTGCTTTTGACAGAGCGGTTTATTTACTCTTCACCACGCTGGCAGGGGATGCACCACCCCTCCAGGAAATAATCTTCACTGCTCACAAAATAAGAATATAATACAAAACTGTAAGCTTGTCAAGGTAGAGGACGGGAGCCTGGTTCTTCATGTGAGATGACAGCATGTTCAGGCAGTGGCAGAGCCCTCCCCCTGTATATGGATGGTGGCATTGAGCCGTCTGTAAGCGCGGGTCGATAGTAAAGTGCTGACGTTCTGGAGATCCTCAGCAGAGAGGAACGTGCGCCAGTGTGGGAATACTTAAAAACATGACGGCTGCTGACGTACCGGAGTTGTACGGTAGTTAATAAAACTAAACTTTAAAATTATAAAAAGTAACCGAAAAACATTTAGCTTTGAACCTAAAACAAAGCTTTGCGATGCGGCGCTCCAGCACAGATGAGTCCACTTACCGGCGCAGCCCGTCACTGGAGAGCAAGGATTACTCTCTGCCTCAGGCTGCTTTCCGGCGCTACAGCAGCAGCTACGGGAACCACTTTGAGGGCCAGAGCTCCTTCTTTGGGTTCCACACCAACCCCGGCCCCAAGGCTACCAAGACCAAGTACACCTCCCCCAAGGGCAACAAGTATGTGGTGTTTTACCTGGACCTCTCCTTCATCTTCCTCCTAGAGCTGAAGCGTTGCAGCATGGCACGGAACTGCCTTCAGTGCATCAAGTACCTGATGTTCGTCTTCAACCTGCTGTTCTGGGTGAGTACATGCGGTCTGTGGCACCCTGCATCATGGGCTTGCACGCTCGCTGCCTCCCTCACACTCAGACACACTCGCCCTCACCCACAAGAACTCCGTCAAAGAGACAAGCACACACACACGCACACTCCCTCCTGTCACAAACGCAGCACACATGCACATGTTTTTCATAGACCCAAGTGAAGAAACTTGCATGTGAATATGTAGTTGTGAACAGACAAATGCATTCACACACACTCTCACTGAGAGTGAGGAGTTAAAATATTCCTGTCAGGTTCTCAGCCTCTCAAGGTTCAGCTGTGTTTTTCTCAACTCCAGAAACACATTGCATTTGAAAAGAGAATTGAGACCAGTCTGACCACTCTGCGGGGGGGGGGGGGGGGGGGTCAGAGGGAGGGGGGGGGTCAGAGGTACCTGTCACAGAAACCTTTGAAGATCTCTGTGTATCAGAGAATTACGCACACACACTGGCGTGACCCAGCTCCTCTTCTCTGTAGCTGAAGGGTAAATCAACACAGAGAGCATCTCATACTGTTTCAAGGGCATCTCAGTCCCTGGCTCTCATTCAGTATAGAGCAGTGCCTTGAGGGAAGCACCACACTGTACCTGCAGGGATAGCGCTGACTGTGAGGTCTGTCTGTCTGTCTGTCTGTCTGTCTGTCTGTCTGCTGTCGTCTCAGGACAGCGCTGACTGTGAGGTCTGTCTGTCTGTCTGTTTGTCTGTACGTCTGTCTGCTGCCGTCTCTGCGGACAGCGCTGGCTGTGAGGTCGGTCTGTCTGTCTGTCTGTACATCTGTCTGCTGTCGTCTCTGAGGACAGCGCTGGCTGTGAGGTCTGTCTGTCTGTGTCTGTACATCTGTCTGCTGTCATCTCTGAGGACAGCGCTGGCTGTGAGGTCTGTCTGTCTGCCTGTCTGTACGTCTGTCTGCTGTTGTCTCCTGAGCCTCTTCTAAAAGTTATGAAAAGAGACTCCCTACACGCAGTATATTAGCAATGACAAACAAAGGAAGATGCAGAGGATGACGTTTGAACACAAGATGAGATGGAAAGGAATCTGGACAAGTACTTGGAGGTTACTGCTTGATTTATTTTTATGTGATCCATGATGCTTTAAAAGTTTTTTTTTTTTTTTTATTCAGCTAGTTTGTTGTGCTCCTTAAGTCTCTTCTGCAGGGCGGACTGATCGCTGGCTCTCAAGCCTGTTATGCACTCATTAAGAGACAGAGGGACGGAGTCAGCGATGTAATATCGAGAGATGGAGACAGTTGGAGTCAGCGATGTGTGTGTGAGAGAGAGAGAGAGAGTTGGAGTCACGGATGTTATATATATATATTATTATTATTATTATTATTATTATTTATTTCTTAGCAGACGCCCTTATCCAGGGCGACTTACAATTGTTACAAGATATCACATTATACATTATTTCACACTACACAGATATCACATTATTTTTACATACAATTACCCATTTAAACAGTTGGGTTTTTACTGGAGCAATCTAGGTAAAGTACCTTGCTCAGGGGTACAACAGCAGTGTCTCTCACCGGGGCTTGAACCCACGACCCTCTGGTCAGGAGTCCAGAGCCCTAACCACTACTCCACACTGCTGGCCTACTACTCCACACTGGCCTACTACTCCACACATATATATATATATATATATATATATATATATATATATATATATATATATATATATATATATATATATATATATATATATATATATATATATATATATATATATATATATATATATATATATATATTGAGAGAGAGAGAGGGGGGGAGAGTTGGAGTCAGCGATGTTGCTCTCTCTTGTTCTCTTTCTTCATTCTATTCCCCTGCCCCAGTGCTCACAATGTATCCGTTCTCATTGAGGTCAGTGTGAAGAGGATACTCTGATCCTTGCGACTGATCTTCACGTGCACAGTGATGGACCGCTGTTTTTACGGTCTTGTGTCTCAGTTTATTTATTGATTCAGTGCGTGTGCTGGTTCGAGAAGCCAACTTGATGGCAAGCAGAAGCTACAATCCACACACTGCCTCCCAGCTAAAGGGTGTCGGATGTGGGAGCCCTTCTCTGCTTGATTGGTGTGGGGCTGCAGGTACAAAGAAATGTTATCCAAGTGCTCCAGCCCACAGCCTCCTTTTCCCTGCACGGAAGGAAGGAAGCCGTGTGCTGCCTCGTCGATAGGAAGGAATGAATCCCGTGTCATAGCAAAGTGAATTCTAAAATGGCAAGAATAGAGGGAGCAATCCCATTGGCTAACAAGTGTTCCAGCCTCTGCCGATAGGCTACCATAGCAACACAGCTTGGGACTTTCAGGACCACTGCCTGATTCACTGGGCAGCCACTTCACTGA
This sequence comes from Acipenser ruthenus, assembly GCF_902713425.1. Lineage (NCBI taxonomy): Eukaryota > Metazoa > Chordata > Actinopteri > Acipenseriformes > Acipenseridae > Acipenser > Acipenser ruthenus. The sequence continues at coordinate 21,589,461 of NC_081216.1, read as the reverse complement.
GGGAGGGGTGCTGGGTAGGGTTGAGCACAGTAACACACTGCAAGGGAGTCCGAATACGGCTGAGTCGCTCGGCTCCACCTCGTATTGAACCATATTTGAACACCCTGCAGTGCATTATTGCTGCCTGGACCCACACTGTTGCTGTTTCCTTTGCTGATGAGGTGCTGTCGTCCGCTGGGCAGAGCCAGTGTGGCGGTGACTGTGTTGCATTTTACAGCATCTAGCGTGATCAGGAGGAGCCAGTTTTGCCGCAGGTTGACCTTTCGAAAGTATATAATCCCTAATCCTTTAGCTGTGGTGTGCTGTGCTGTATGCTGTATGCTGTGCTGTGCTCTGTGGTGTGTGCTGTTCTGTGGGCTGTGTGCTGTGTGCTGTGCAATGCAGTCTGATAACGCAGTCATTACACAGATAGCTGTCTCGTCTTTGAACCGTGTGGTTTGCGGTTCGCATCCAGCCCTTGCCTTTCCATTAAATTCAATGGGCTGAGATGCCAATTCATTACAGTACTGAATTAGCTGGCTCCCAGTCCAGCACTGAGTTCTCTATACTAGACTGTATTGAATTAGCTGACTCTCAGATCCCCAGCACAGCAATGAGTTCTCTACACTAGACTGTATTGAATTAGCTGGCTCTCAGATCCCCAGCACAGCACTGAGTTCTCTATCCTAGACTGTATTGAATTAGCTGGCTCTCAGATCCCCAGCACAGCACTGAGTTCTCTATCCTAGACTGTATTGAATTAGCTGGCTCTCAGATCCCCAGCACAGCACTGAGTTCTCTATCCTAGACTGTATTGAATAGTTGCCACTTCCTAATACAGGTCCTTCAATCTCAATGGAGTCTGATGTCTGGTCTCAGGCTGTTCCAACTCATTTCAATGTGTACCGTCAATCCTGAGAGTGATTTGGTGATTTGGATACAGGGTCTGAAGAGGTTTGTTATGAGCAGATAAACTCAGTAATTGAGTGAGCCAGCGAGGGTTAGCTTACTGTCAGGTTATTGATTTGATATTGATGAGCTGTGATACACGACAGGGCAGCGTTCGATGTGAGCGTTTCATTACCGCTAACTACCTTGGAACCCCCCCCACCCCCCCGATAAATTCCATCACCTGATTCATTGCCGCTGATTCTGTCTCCACTGTGTCTTCCTTCACTGCCATGGATCTGCGCTGGTTAACCTGAAACAATCTTTCATTCTTCCACCTCATAGACCATTAGCGTTGACGGTCCCACCCCCTCTGCTTACTGGCCGTGACCTGCACCCCCTGCCTCCATGGTTTACAGCTTGTGAAGGGTTATGATCCATGAATGTGGCCAGAACCTGCTTCAGCAGTTGGTGCAGTGGTAAAAAAAAACAAAGGGTAAGCTATCCTGTTTGGTGTTCCAGTCCAGGCTGGGCAGTGGCATGGCAGACACTGAGGGTGTGAGAGACGCCCAGTAGATTTACACGCCTGTCAGTTTGTGCAGGATTGTGGGTTCAAGGTTAATCGGAAGAGATTCTGCCCATTTGTTAAAATGCTCCTGAGTCGCTTTGTATAATAAATTAGAAAATGCTTTGGCTTTAACCCTTGGTATAGCCAGGATTTGCTTACCACAGGAGAGCAGGAGCGAGTAAACGCTTTATTCCTGAAATGAGAAGTGGGTAAACTCCATAGTTAATGACAAACGTTACGACCAGATGTCTTTCTCAGCTATGCCTGATATTGCATGCTACCCCTTCACCAGATATATTTGTTATTATTATGGTTAATATTTTTAAGCTTCAGTGAAGCAGGATGAAAACAATATCCACATCTCGTTAGCTAATAGCTCTTTGGCAAAGCGAACAGATTGTAGTACAGTCTAGTATAGAGAACTCACTCAGTGCTGTACTGGGGATCTGAGAGCCAGCTAATTCAATACAGTCTAGTGTAGAGAACTCAGTGCTGTACTGGGGATCTGAGAGCAAGCTAATTCAATACAGTCTAGTGTAGAGAACTCAGTGCTGTACTGGGGATCTGAGAGCAAGCTAATTCAATGCAGTCTAGTGTAGAGAACTCAGTGCTGTACTGGGGATCTGAGAGCCAGCTAATTCAATACAGTCTAGTGTAGAGAACTCAGCACTGTACTGGGTATCTGAGAGCCAGCTAATTCAATACAGTCTAGTGTAGAGAACTCAGTGCTGTACTGGGTATCTGAGAGCCAGCTAATTCAATACAGTCTAGTGTAGAGAACTCAGTGCTGTACTGGGGATCTGAGAGCCAGCTAATTCAATAGAGTCTAGTGTAGAGAACTCAGTGCTGTACTGGGGATCTGAGAGCCAGCTAATTCAATACAGTCTAGTGTAGAGAACTCAGTGCTGTACTGGGGATCTGAGAGCCAGCTAATTCAATAGAGTCTAGTGTAGATACATTATGTTGCCACTGTTTTATAAAGAGAAGTTTTCTGTCATGGGGAACAGCTTTTGGCAACAAAAAATAGCATGGCATCAGATTTCACACCTGTTAAAGCAGCCAGTCACTCCATTGCAATTATATGGGACACAATCCCTCCCTAATTCCTGTTAATCCCTTAACCAACAGCAATGAATCACAAAGCGTTTCAGAGTGTGTGTGTAATGCAATAGCAGAGAGAGAGGGAGAGAGACACATATTCAGGCAAGACACATTCAAAGGGCCTTTACCAAGATTGCATAGTTTTTTTTTTATTTTAGTATTTATCTCGTGTTTCCAAAAAAAATTAGCAAACGTGCAAGACAGCACAGCGGAGTGACCTTTATTAAAAAAACAAACCCCTTAGCCCTGACCCTGCTGCTGCTGCTGCTGCTGCTGAGGCTTTGTTTATCTTTGAGACCCAGCAGATCTCAATGGAGGCTTGCTGGATGGCCGCAGCAAGACAGAAACCATCTCTACTCATTTTCCTTTGCAGTGAGTTTGAGAGTGTTTTTTAGACGACCTATTGTTTATTCTTTTGGTCTGTTTATCAGAGAAAATAGCTTTTATTTCCTGTTTTTATTTGAATACTATTGTTCATTTGATGTATTTATTTAAAAATTAGATTTTTTTTTTTTTTTTTTTTACTGCCAGAGAAGCTATCTGTCAAGAGGAATGAAGAACTGTTTTTTTTGAAAGCCAGTCCGACAGGGTGAGGTTGAGAGTTGGGAAGCGAGCTCTGAGATCTCTGGTTTTGCAGCTGCAGATTTAAATGTTTTTAAATAGAAGAAAATTGCCTGTCACAATTCATAACACCGCTCCGTCACAACCAGAACACCGGAGCGTATTCCTCCAATCCACGCATAGGAAAGGAGTGTCTCTCTGTCTGTCTCTGTCTGTCTAAAAAGAGGTGCGAGTATCGCATAGGGCTGTTTGAAACACACAGAGGTTCAGCCCTTGAGATCCCTGTGTACATTTTATACTGTAAAGCTTATTCAGAAATATTGCTGAAAAGAAACTTCACAAGTAAATGTGACAGGAGGAAAGGTAGCAAGTCTTCTGAACTGAGAATTGCATTAAAGGCAACCAGTTAACCCTTAAGAGGGAAGACACATTTGTATTCCTCCTGTATATTAATCTGCACTGAATTGCACATCTCCTGGTCTCTGCATTCACAGGCCATATGGACAGAAAAAATAATCAGCAAATGCACTGCAAATAAAAAGTGGAGCCTCTATTATTAGCAGCAAAACCTGCTGGTATCTTGCAAGTGGAAACATATACATCCTGCACCAGTTAGACAAAATATACATCCTGCACCAGTTAGACAAAATATACATCCTGCACCAGTTAGACAAAATATACATCCTGCACCTGTTAGACAAAATATACATCCTGCACCTGTTAGACAAAATATACATCCTGCACCAGTTAGACAAAATATACATCCTGCACCAGTTAGACAAAATATACATCATGCACCAGTTAGACAAAATATACATCCTGCACCAGTTAGACAAAATATACATCATGCACCAGTTAGACAAAATATACATCCTGCACCAGTTAGACAAAATATACATCCTGCACCAGTTAGACACCCCTTCCACCTTCAGCTGTAAGTTTTTTCAGATACTGCTTCGATTCCTCCTCGTGCAAGCTTCAATTCATTCACAAGACCGCCAGGAGTGTTGGTGCAGTAGTGTGTGACACACTTGGGAAGCTGTGTAGCAACAACTTGGGTATCCAGCATTTCATTGGGCTTGCTGAAGAAGCTGTAGACAAGGGTATTTTGTTTGGCAGGTTGGCACGTGTTGCTCAGTCCCTGACCCCCTTCCGGCGCCTCCTCAAGACACACCTGTTCAGACAGCCTCTGTAAACCTCATAACTCTTGACTATACTGGACTATATTGCACCCAATTGTTCCAGTACTTGCATCAGCTTGTACTTGCACTGAACTGGTCCACACTTTGCTGTATTCTACTACTGCGCTCAATTATTGCATCTAGCGGCCATCCAATCACGTTAACCTGCAGTGATATGATGCGGGATGCATCATGTGTTTTTGGTGCGTCCGTCTGTGCGTCCGGGGTCCAGGCCTGCATATACGTATGCTCCTGCACGGTTTTAATGGCGAAGTGTCATGATGGCTGGTGGTGTTGATGAACCTGTTGCTGAAAAGCAAGGCTGAACAGAGTGGGGAAAAATGACACCTGGATTCAATCATGTGACTCAAATTGAATGCAGCAGGGATTCAAGGAAATGCATGCACATGGATTAGGGTAACCAATGGAGTACCACAGGGATCAGTATTAGGTCCTCTGCTATTCCTAATCTACATTAATGACTTAGATTCTGGTATAGTAAGCAAACTTGTTAAATTTGCAGACGACACAAAAATAAGAGAAGTGGAAAACACTGTTGCAGCAGCAAAGGTCATTCAAAATGATCTAGACAGGATTCAGAACTGGGCAGACACATGGCAAATTACATTTAATAGAGAAAAGTGTAAGGTACTGCACGCAGGCAAATGTCTATTATAAATACCATATGGGAGACACTGATATTGAAGAAGGAATCTATGAAAAAGATCTAGGAGTTTATGTTGACTCAGAAATATCTTCATCTAGACAATGTGGGGAAGCTATAAAAAAGGCCAACAAAATGCTCGGATATATTGTGAAAAGTGTTGAATTTAAATCAAGGGAAGTCATGTTAAAACTTTACAATGCATTAGTAAGACCTCATCTATAATACTGTGTTCAGTTTTGGTCACCTCACTACAAAAAGGATATTGCTGCTTTAGAAAGAGTGCAAAAAAGAGTGACCAGAATTATTCCTGGTTTAAAAGGCATGTCATATACAGACAGGGTTAAAGAATTGAATCTATTCAGTCTTGAACAAAGAAGACTACGCGGCGATCTGATTCAAGCATTCAAAATTCTAAAAGGTATTGACAGTGTCGACCCAGGGGACTTTTTCGACCTGAAAAAAGAAACAAGGACCAGGGGTCACAAATGGAGATTAGATAAAGGGGCATTCAGAACAGAAACCAGAAGGCATTTCTTTTTACACAGAGAATTGTGGCAGTCTGGAACCAACTCCCCAGTAATGTTGTTGAAGCTGACACCCTGGGATCCTTCAAGAAGCTGATTGATGAGATTCTGGGATCAATAAGCTACTAACAACAAAACAAGCAAGATGGGCCAAATGGCCTCCTCTCGTTTGTAAACTTTGTTATGTAAATTGTGTAAAAAAGAATGCAACATCGGGTGTGAAGCATCACGCCAGTGGGATACAATATTATTATTATTATTATTATTTATTTATTTATTAGCAGACACCCTTATCCAAGGCGCCTTACAGTTGTTACAAAATATCACAGTACGAAATATTACAGTACAAATTTTATAATATTACAGTACAGATAACAAAAAATACAGTAAATTAGGTTTTGAGAGCAATTTCAACTAAGAGCAGTTATAATGAATATGTGCTTATAAAAGTAAACTCCATTAAGAGCACATAGTAAATACAATAAATTCATTAGAAAAATTTCAAATAAGAGCAATTACAAAAACCGTGAATACGGATACCTATAAGAGTAAAATCAAGCACAAGATACAGAAAATATTTCTAATTGAGAGCAGTAGTAGAACACAGCGAGGTATGGAGCAGTTCATTGCAGGTACAAGCTGATGCAAGTACTGGTACGATTGGGTGCCATATAGTCCAGTATGGTCGAGAGTTATGAGGTTTACAGATGCTGTCTGAACAGGTGTGTTTTGAGGAGGTGCCTGAAGGTGGTCCAGGACTGAGCAACTGATGAGGTGAAAATCGCAAAGGAAAAATGAATCTCAACATGAGCTGCAAGGAGTTCTACAGTCAGTGGCAGAAAGGCCAAGTCACCCAAGAAGTGCTGGTGCTGACAGTTCGAGGGCATACGAGCTGCAGCATATGGCATGTGCACGCTCTGTATTATATAAGAACTTACATTATAACCCTAACCGCCCTCCCCCGTCCCAAACTGAAAGTGTCCTGATTTTTCACTCTTGCTATCTGGTCACCCTGTGGGAGATGGACGCTTCTGACATGCAGTGTCTCGGTTGCGATGGCTCCTTTAAGGGGTGTCTCTGCACAGAGCCTCACAGATTAGCGATGGCGTGTCTGTCAGGTTGGTAATTTGTTCATTTACTTGTGTCTCTCGCTGGCTTCTTGTTTCCTCTCCCTGTCACTGCCCTGCTCGCTGCCAGGAATCGCGTGCCACGGCGCATCCCATAATAACTCCTACGTGTGATAGCAAGCGCAAATTAGGCTAATTTTATATTTTCTCAGCTTCCATTTCATCCTTATTTCTATACAGACAGTATGAGCTGGCAGCAGGCTGATCCACTTGCCTCCAGTTCATCTCTTTCAAATGTATGCTTGGGTTCTATTCCCTGCAGTGTACTGTAATAACAGTCGATAGTTCTGAGCAGAGCTGCCTTTCCTATACTACTAGAGTGCTCTGCAGTGTAGAATTGAGTTCTCTTTCCTATACACCTCTATAAAGCTCTGCAGTGTAGAGTTCTCTTTCCTATAGACCTATATACAGCTCTGCCGTGTAGAATGGAGATCTCTTTCCTATAGACCTCTATACAGCTCTGTAGCATTGAGTTCTCTTTCCTATATACCTCTATACAGCTCTGCAGTGTAGAGTTCTCTTTCCTATAGACCTCTATACAGCTCTGCAGTGTTGAGGGGAGTTCTCTTTCCTTTAGACCTCTGTACAGCTCTGCAGTGTTGAGGGGAGTTCTCTTTCCTATAGACCTCTATACAGCTCTGCAGTGTAGAGTTCTCTTTCCTATAGACCTCTATACAGCTCTGCAGTGTTGAGGGGAGTTCTCTTTCCTATAGACCTCTATACAGCTCTGCAGCATTGAGTTCTCTTTCATATAGACCTCCTATACCAATAGGTAGCTCTGCAATGTTGAAAGAGTTTCATTTTGCTCTTTAGTGCATCAGTCCTCAGATTTGCCACCCACCAGGACAGTGATTATAGCGGCATTACTAACCAGGGTCCAGCAATTACCAGACGAGTCACACGTGGCATTTAGTCCTGTTCAGATGCTTCTGATTGAATCTCTGCTTTACTGCAAGAGTTCTATACAATTGTATTTCTTTCATGTCCTCAGTTTGGGTTCTTTCGAAACTCTCAATCTGTTGGAAATAAAGATCTTGGCAGAAAAAAACCCAAACATGTTTGTTTGGATTTCCAGTGCATGTGGTAATTCAGACAGTTCACTAACAGGAACGTGATTTCCAAGCGAATGAATTTCACAAAGCTAAAGGAGGCTGTGTGGTCCAGTGGTTAAAGAAAAGGGCTTATAACTAGGAGGTCCCCGGTTCAAATCCCACCTCATCCACTGACTCATTGTGTGACCCTGAGCAAGTCACTTAACCTCCTTTTGCTCCGTCTTTCGGGTGAGACGTAGTTGTAAGTGACTCTGCAGCTGATGCATAGTTCACACACCCTAGTCTCTGTAAGGCATCTGCTAAATAAACAAATAATAATAATAATAATAACCCTACCACTAAGTACAGTCAACCCAACCCAATTGGGTCCAGAGGGTGGCTGGGTTTGAACCTGCGCCCATGCACACAGCGAGAGAGCATCTTAACCGCTGTGCAATGGAGCCGGGCTCGTCTGCATTCTGGGTTTTAGTCTCTCTGACAGGGTTCAGAATCACACAGCACTGCCCGCTACATATGTTTTTGATTAGTGAGTAATTTTATTTTTTAAAAGAGATGTAGAGGGTGTTGATGATGATGATGATAAAATGTGGGGTGTTGAGGGGCTCCCGAGTCCTATAGCCTGGAAATCACCGGCTTGGGTCCAGGCTATTCCACTGCCAGCCGTGGACGGGAGCTCCCAGGGGGCGGCGCAGAATTGGCTGCCCGGGGTGGGGAGGGCTTAGGTGGGCCAGGGTGTCCTCGGCTCACCGCGCACCAGCGGGCTTGCCTGTAAGCTGCCCAGAGCTGTGTGGTCCTACGACGCTGTAGCCCTGAGGTGGCTGCATGGCGGGCCTGCAGAGTGAAGAGAAGCGGACGGCTGACGGCACACGTTTCGGAGGACGCGTGTGTCCGTCTCTCCCGAGTCAGTGCGGGGGTTTCAGTGGTGAGCCAGGCTGAAAATTGGGCATTTCAAATTGGGGAGAAAATGGGGTAAAAAAAAAAAAAGCAATTGCCGATTCTGAAAAAAAAAAAAAAAAAAAGAAAGATGTGTGGTGTTGAATTATTCAGTCCCGGTCCCTCAGCACTCAGCCTGTCTCTCTCCCGGCTCCAGCGCATTATTAATTCATGCGTTTGTCCAGCCTGTTCCTCTGCACTCCAGCTGGGCAGAAAACAACATGACCTTCAGAGGAGGCTGTTTGATTGTGTTTCTGACCCTTTTATTTGTGTGGACTGAAAAACAATATTGTAAGTGCAGCTAATAAGTACACTTGGTAAGTTTGACTTGCAGCTATTCTAGAGTCAGGGCGACAGCCCCCTTATTATTATTATTATTATTATTATTATTATTTATTATTAGTTTATTTAGCAGACACCTTTATCCAAGATGACTTCTTCCTTTATTATCTTACCCCAATACTTTGCAGCTGCATCTGTCAAAGGGTTAGAGCTAGGGTCAGGGTTAGTGTTAGAGCTAGGGTCAGGGTTATTTAGTGTTAGAGCTAGGGTCAGGGTTAGTGTTAGAGCTAGGGTCAGGGTTAGTGTTAGAGCTAGGGTCAGGGTTAGTGTTAGAGCTAGGGTTAGGGTTAGTGTTAGAGCTAGGGTCAGGGTTAGTGTTAGAGCTAGAGTTAGGGTTAGTGTTAGAGCTAGGGTCAGGGTTAGTGTTAGAGCTAGGGTCAGGTTTAGTGTTAGAGCTAGGGTCAGGGTTAGTGTTAGAGCTAGGGTCAGGGTTAGTGTTAGAGCTAGGGTTAGGGTTAGTGTTAGAGCTAGGGTCAGGGTTAGTGTTAGAGCTAGGGTCAGGGTTAGTGTTAGAGCTAGGGTTAGGGTTAGTGTTAGAGCTAGGGTCAGGGTTAGTGTTAGAGCTAGGCTTAGTGTTAGAGCTAGGGTCAGGTTTAGTGTTAGAGCTAGGGTCAGGGTTAGTGTTAGAGCTAGGGTCAGGTTTAGTGTTAGAGCTAGGGTCAGGGTTATTTAGTGTTAGAGCTAGGGTCAGGGTTAGTGTTAGAGCTAGGGTCAGGGTTAGTGTTAGAGCTAGGGTCAGGGTTAGTGTTAGAGCTAGGGTTAGTGTTAGAGCTAGGGTCAGGTTTAGTGTTAGAGCTAGGGTCAGGTTTAGTGTTAGAGCTAGGGTCAGGGTTAGTGTTAGAGCTAGGGTCAGGGTTAGTGTTAGAGCTAGGGTCAGGTTTAGTGTTAGAGCTAGAGTTAGGGTTTGGGTTAGAGCATGGGGGCGTGGCAACTGGACTGCGGGTTCTGTGTGTGTGTGTGTGTGTGTGTGTGCGCTCTGTGATTGGTTGTTTATGCTCTGTTAATGTTCTGCTGTAAACAGGGGAGTTTACTCATTTTTTTTTATTTATCACTACACCACTGGCTGGAGCCCTGAGCAGTAAACAGAGAGAATGCTGGACCAGTTACGCTACGTTCCGGAACCCTCTAACTCGTCCAATCAGAAGCTGGTTTCCCCTGGGGGAGGTTGCTGATTGTATAGGAGAGGAGAGTCTCTGTGTCGATGCTCTCTGCTCCTGTTTGCCAATTCAGCTCCCAGTTAATTGCAATGTCGTTTCATAACTGCAGTAGTGTATGAAGATGAATAGGCTGTTCCCAGCTGTGTTCGTCACGCCGCCTGGGGAGCTCAGATTCAGCTATGAAAAGATCTTTTTATTATTAAGATAATTAAAACGAGGCTGTGGTTTCTTTTGTGGGTTTTTTTTTCTGTAAGCTGAAGTGTTATTGTGAACTTTTTTAATAAGGCGATGATTAACTGCCTGTTCCCTGCTGATCAGTGTGATTAACAAAGCTGTGAAGATCTGTCGCTTGCACTGTTAATATGCTCTAGTAATAGTTAGTCTGGTAAACACTGGAGCAGAAATAACAAGAGAGTGACTGGATATCCAACAGGTAGGAAATAAAACGTTAGGTAAATGTATATCAATTGAGTTTTTGCAAGCATGGTGAAGCATAGGGAGGTATGGTAAAGCACGGGGAAGCATTGTAAAGCACAGAGAGGTATGGCAAAGCATAGAGAAGCATTGTAAAGCACAGAGGGGTCTGGTAAAGCACAGGGAAGCATTGTAAAGCACGGAGAGGTCTGGTAAAGCATAGGGAAGCATTGTAAAGCACAGAGAGGTCTGGTAAAGCATAGGGAAGCATTGTAAAGCACGGAGAGGTGTGGTAAAGCATAGGGAAGCATTGTAAAGGACAGAGAGGTCTGGTAAAGCATAGGGAAGCATTGTAACGCACAGAGAGGTATGGTAAAGCATAGGGAAGCATTGTAAAGCACAGTGAGGTATGGTAAAGCATAGGGAAGCATTGTAAAGCACAGAGGGGTCTGGTAAAGCATAGGGAAGCATTGTAAAGCACAGAGGGGTATGGTAAAATATACTTTTAAAAAACCAAGGTAAACCAGGTAAGTGCATATTATACAGCAATTGGGAAACTGTAAAATGTGCAAATGTTCTGTGGATAATTCTCTTTGACTTTGAGTGATAAAGGCCTTTTGGTACTCTTTGATTTCTTTTCAGTGTAGCTGAAGAGACTGATGCCGACAGCACTGTCATTCTCCACTCTGGAGCTCGTCAAACTGAATCTGCAAAGTTCCTGAGTGTGTAATTATCACCATGAATAATGAAGAGCTCCCTGCTCTCTCACTCGCCCGCCCGCTCTTCCAGCCTGTCCCAGAGTCCTGTTCTGTCCTCTCTCTCTCTCTCACACACACACACGAGAGGCCGGGACAGGCTTATCATGATCCTGATGCTAAATTGCATTTTCTCGCAATGGGAAAATTAAATGGTTCCAATATGTTTTACAATGTTCCCACAAAAGTTTGAACTGGGGGAGTTGTTTCAACTAAAGACTGTTGTAATGGATCTTCCACATCTCTCATTGCTTCACTGGTCCGGTCCAAATCGTTAGCTTGCTATGTCACGACAGTCGTCTGTGTGTTTTGTTTGTTTTTCTCTCTTCTTTGAATTCCTCTCTCTCTCTCCCTGTTGTCGTTTCTCTCCGTCTCGCACGGCCTTGTCAGCTTGAGGAATCTGACAGCTCATCTTGTCTCTCTCTTATCGCTGTGCTTCATTGTCTGTCTGCACCCTGACGGCCCGCTACTTTATTCACAGATTCAGTCTTTGAACAGACACGAGAGAGAGAGAAAGATGGAACAAACAACAGCGCAATCTTCATTTAGAGATGCCAGCTCCGAGATTCAATAGCTCAGGGGTTTGAGAAAAAAAGAGAGAATGAAAGCGCTGGGCTGCAGTGTGGAAAGCAGGGGGTTTGAGGAGCTCAGTGGTTAGATAAAGAAAGCGCTGGGCTGCAGTGTGGAAAGCAGGGGGTTTGAGGAGCTCAGTGGTTAGATAAAGAAAGCGCTGGGCTGCAGTGTGGAAGGCAGCGGGTTTGAGGAGCTCAGTGGTTAGATAAAGAAAGCACTGGGCTGCAGTGTGGAAGGCAGCGGGTTTAAGGAGCTCAGTGGTTAGATAAAGAAAGCGCTGGGCTGCAGTGTGGAAGGCAGCGGGTTTGAGGAGCTCAGTGGTTAGATAAAGAAAGCGCTGGGCTGCAGTGTGGAAGGCAGTGGGGTTTGATGAGCTCTGTGGGTAGATAAAGAAAGTGCTGGGCTGCAGTGTGGAAGGCAGTGGTTTGAAGAGCTCAGTGGTTAGATAAAGAAAGCGCTGGGCAGCAGTGTGGAAAGTAGCGTGATTAAGCAGCACTTTTGTCATTGCCTACTATGGTCCCAAAGCAGACAGAGAGAGAGAGAGAGAGATCGATCCATCACTCTGTTTTGCAAAGAAATAAATGAAAAAAGAAAAGAGTTGTCTATTAAGAATTGAAAAACGAGCTTGCCATGGCGCTGCGGAAAATCTCCAAGGACGGTCGCAGAGCTGCTATCTCATTCTTTAGAGAGATGAAGGCTTGGAAAGGACACAAGTGTGACACTGGACATGCCAGAAGGAAATGCAGAGACATAGATCAGAGAGAAACTAGCTAAATCATCATGGGGGTGTGGGGGGGGGGGGCTCCAGTGTCCGACCTGATCATTGTGATGAGAAGTTTTTCACAAGTGCCGAAGATAATAGACAAGTCAAGCACACACACACACATTTTTTTAGTAGCTGGATGGCTGGAAACAGACTTAAAACAAGAAGCATTCTGAACACTAAAGAAGCAGCTGCTAGGAAAAAAAAATCAGCCCAGCGTTTGTATCACTTTACAGTGTTTAGCACGCAAGCAGCGACGCTGGCGCTCTCGAGAGAGGCGTTGGGGATTTCATCCCCCATGTCTTTGATGTGATTGTTTGTGCTGCACTGTGCTATTTTTCTTTAGTTTCAGTTCAGCGTAGGCAGGGTTTGAGCACGGGGAAGCAGGTTTGATTACACAGCACAGCCAGGAGAGGGGTCTGGGTAAGAGATGATGGCTTTGACTGGCCAGGCTGCTTTGATTGGAACAGCCTGATTTTACACAGTGCTGGTTGTCACACGTGTGTGTTTGGCTCTCCAGACTGCGTGACCTGATTTTTGTAAAGCTGAGTTTGCAATCGCAGAGCAGTGTGGTCCAGTGGTTAAAGAAAAGGGCTTGTAACCAGGAGATCCCCTGTTCAAATCCCAGCTCACTCACTGTGTGACCTTGAGCAAGTCACTTAACCTCCTTGTGTTCTGTCTTTTGGGTGAAACGTTGTAAGTGACTCTGCAGCTGATGCGTAGTTCACTAGTCTCTGTAAGTCGCCTTGGATAAAGGCGTCTGCTAAATAAACAAATAATAATAATAATATCCAGGCTGGTGTAGCAGACAGAATTCATTACCCAGCATACAGTAACCCTGCCTTCCTCTCTGGAGCGCACAGTGGATGGGGAGAGGTTGTAGCTGTCCTCTTAGACAGGCTGAGCGCAGAGTTGTTAATGAAATGCACACAGTCCCTCAGCAGTAAAGAAATGACCTAGAAATTGGAAAACCGCTCCTAGCTTTGAGTACAAACCCCCCTTTTTGGTTAATGGTCTAGTGTCCTGACATAGTGAAGCTATCTTAGACTCCAGGGATCACACGAGCCAGAAGTTCTGCTAAAACATGACAAACAGTCCATTAGCACTGTTGCGTCATGCAGCCAGAGTTAGAAGAGGAGAGAGCTGTGTTTCTCGGTACCTCACGGAATTGCTCCAGTGTTTGTTGCAAAAGGTTTCCCTTTGCAAAAGCATAGCTAAGTGTCATAAAGCACAGCGAGAGCATGGTAACGCATAGAGAGGTATGGTAAAGCATAGGGAAGCATTGTAAAGCACTGAGCGGTATGGTAAAGCATAGGGAAGCATTGTAAAAGACAGAGAGGTATGGTAACGCATAGGGAAGCATTGTAAAGCACAGAGAGGTCTGGTAAAGCATAGGGAAGCATTGTAAAAGACAGAGAGGTATGGTAACGCATAGGGAAGCATTGTAAAGCACAGGAGGTAAACCAGGGTATAACAGGGGTGGGGGAGGGGGAGGGGTGGATGGAATGGCAAAATCACCACGCAAATTTATCATGCTAAAACTTTTATAAGGGTGAAAAATATGGGCAGTTGGTGCAGTTCAAGTTTAGTCTTGTTTGTGCTCAGAAACATGAGAATAGTTACGTTGAACCTTGCAGAGGTTACAGCAGGTCGGGTAGGCAAGGAACGATCTTTGTAGTTATTACAGGATCATTTTACATATAAATTGCTGCTTGCGGGAGTCTTCGTGAACTCTTTTCCGAGTCCTTGTAGCGTTACAGATCTGTTTACAGGGATCAATGCCACCCTTTCCCATTTCATTTCCTTGTAATTACAGCTCTGCTCGGAGCTGGCAGGCGCAATTAAGCTGCAAAGAGAAACCTTTCCACGCAAGCAGGCCATTTCAAACCCCGCGCAGGGAGGGAGGGGAGGGGAGGAGAGGGGATTGTGTCATTCAGTGATTTACTGTTCAATACCAGCAGCCGTCTGCAGCCAGAGACGTACCTGGGAACCGATGCCCTGGCTCGAGGAAGTGTGCGCGAGTGTAGATTTAACCCCTTGGGTCTTCTTCAAAATGCATCGTCTTGCCTCTCGTAGCTACGTTAACACTGTCTGCTGTAAGGGTCTTCTGTGGTAAACCCTGGCTTGTCCAGCCAGTTGCTCACAAACATCCTCGAAATTAATTTCTTTTTTGCGAGACTCCCAAGGTGTAAAATGTTCTGGGTCAGAGCCGCACCCCCAGCGTGGGCCCCGTTATCTAACAACTACACAGAGCTCCCTGTCACAGAGTAAGCTGTGGGTGCTGATGAAAGGCAAAGACATGGATTTTAAAGGAGGCTTGGTTGACGTCTTTTCAAAGAGGGAGGCCTCGGTTTCGCTGTAGCCCCTGAAATGGCTCTCGCTGCTCGTGTCGTCCTCATTAATGCGTCCTGTCGTTTTATATTTAGAGCGCGGCCTCTCCTCTGAGATTTCATTCAGATTTGCTTGAGCGTTCTGCTTTTTTTCCTTGCCAGGCACTTTTTAAGAAGGATAATGCATCTTTTATTAACTTAGTACGCCCCACCGCACGCCTTAATGTGTTCTGTGTGCATTTCAGCGGGCTGTCTGTGCTAAAAGTGTACAGGTCTGGTAGAGAACGTGGGTACTGTGGGAGTGAAACGAGGACCTCCGTGGCACATTGGACTAGATTCTCAAACATCTGTACCCCAAAATCGGCAGTAGAAAAAAAAGAAATGTCTGTCCTGTTTTTATTTAGATGGAATGATTTGCAGAGTGCCAGAGAATGAAAAACACCCCCTCCACATACATTTTGGAGTAGCTTTGAGAATCTCAAGTTTTACTGTCACTGGAGAGACAGACGGCTCAAAGGAGTGAATGAGATAGGATTCTGGGCTCAAGGTACAGAGGTTTATCTACAGGGTGAAATATTTACATATCCCCCCAAAAAACAAAACAAAACAAAAAAAAAACAGGTCAGGATTCTTGGCACAATAAAAGGCGGGTACGGTAATAATGTTATTTCATGTTTTGTCTAACTGTTGCTGTAACGATTCACACGTTTGCTTTGATAAATCTAATAGCTAAAGGCCACTCAAAATACCATGCGAGGAATGCAAAGCATTGGGCTGTAAAGGTGATTTCTATTTGAAAAACTAATGTGGGGCTGCCTGTCTTTAAACTACAGCCTGCAATGCCACTGAATCATCTACAAGCTGCAATTAAAGTGCCTCTGAATCCAGCAGCCCTGAGTATTTGAGAATGCCACACAGACATGCGCTCCCTTTCATTTATCCTTTGTCGTTTTCAGCAGGGCAGTAAGCAGATGGGATTCAGAACTCCATTAGGGTGGAGTTTACATTGGAAATTCGGTAATAGAATGAAGCATTATTGAGTGTCACAATAAGGATCTGTGAAAGACACTTGTGTGTGAAAGTACAGTTTGCCTCTTCCCTCAGGCAGCAGCACCCCCAACGTTGACTCTCCTCGTGCGATCGTCTTTCCTGTAGGTGATCTGCAGCCCTGATTTCACAAATCCAGCTGTTTCCTTCCTTTATTTACAAAGAATTGGTTAATTGACCTTATAATCAAGGAAAAAGCACGCTGTTCCATGGAAGTGAGATGGCAGAGGGGGCTGCTCAATCCCTTGCTCAGTGGGTGTGGTGCTGATAATAAACAGGACTGTCCAGAGGTTTTATTTGTTAAACACCAGTGACGTACTTCTATTCTTTTACACAAAGAGAGGGGAGAGGGGGAGAGGCCTCAGTCCAGGAAGGACAGCTCCATGCACCACAGCCTCATGGTGAAGCATCCAGGCCACCAGCAGCTTGATTTCATCCAGGCTTAACAAGCGCAGTCTCCGCTCGTAATCCTGAGAGAGAGACACGTCACAACTACACACTGGTCTCCACCTGCATTTCAGAGTCTGTGTGCTGTATCTGTGTGTCTGTGCTGCAGTTGAGATTGTGTGTGTGTGTGTGCTGCAGCATCTGAGATTGTGTGGGGGTGTGTGCTGCAGATGGTATAGTGTGTGTATGTGCTGCAGTTGGTATTGTTTGTGTATGTGTGTGCTGCAGCAGCTGAGATTGTGTGGGTGTGTGTGCTGCAGATGGTATAGTGTGTGTGTGTGTGTGTGCTGCAATTGGTATAGTGTGTGTGTGTGTGTGTGTGTGTGTGCTGCAGTTGGTATAGTGTGTGTGTGTGTGCTGCAATTGGTATAGTGTGTGTGTGTGTGTGTGTGTGCTGCAGTTGGTATAGTGTGTGTGTGTGTGTGTGTGTGTGTGCTGCAGTTGTTATAGTGTGTGTGTGTGCACTGGGATTATTCAGAGAGGTCTCTGCTACACTCTACACTGCAGGCAGTCTTCAATACCAGCTCAACTAAACGTCTAACAGTATATCTCAGAGGTCCTCTTCCCGGGTTAAACAGACAATCTGCGAGTCTATTCCTGTTTCTCCAGCTAATCTGCTCCTCACCGACCAGCGGCAGGCTCTCTGATTGCTGACGGCAGCACTATGATTTCCAACTAACCCCTGTCCCTGACCCCTCTCCGATAGCACCGCACTCCCTCTGAGAGCAGCACCGTGCTCGTGATCAGAGGACAGCTGGGGAAATTGCAAACGAGATGAAAGAGGGAGAGAAGGAGAGGGAAATGAGAGAAACCATGAGGAGAGGGAAGAGGCGAAGAGGAGAGAGTGAGGGGGTAAGGAGATTAAAAAAGGAGAGTGAAGAAAGAAGTGGGAGAGAGGAGGAGAGCTAGAGGGACAGGGGAAAGAGGGAGAGAACTTTGTCGCTCCCTCCATCTCTCCTTCCACCTTCCTCAAATTAACAGCTTCCCACACAATTAGCACCACTCTTTTTTGATCTTCCGGCTTATTAATTTTCATGATTCAGTTGAAATGTGAAATATGCTGATTTGTATGAAACTAATTCACCGCATCCAACCCGCTCCAGCTAATCAAACTAATAGAATCATTTTTATAATTTCGTTTACAGTCTCTTGCAGTTTCCCTTACTAAAGTTTCCCCCGTGTAAGAGAGAATGTCCCGTGTCACTGCCGGCTTGGTACCTTCCCTTACATTAAGAGAAATGACTCCAGGCTTGCCTTGTGTCTTGATTCGCACATTTTATAACTGAACTTAAATCTGAGACACTGTTCACACTGTGCAGCCTGAAGCATTGTAAAGCATAGGGAAGCATTGTAAAGCACAGAGAGGTATGGTAAAGCATAGGGAAGCATTGTAAAGCACAGATAGGTCTGGTAAAGCATAGGGAAGCATTGTAAAGCACAGAGAGGTATGGCAAAGCATAGGGAAGCATTGTAAAGCACAGAGAGGTATGGCAAAGCATAGGGAAGCATTGTAAAGCACAGAGAGGTCTGGTAAAGCATAGGGAAGCATTGTAAAGCACAGAGAGGTATGGTAAAGCATAGGGAAGCATTGTAAAGCACAGAGGGGTATGGTAAAGCATAGGGAAGCATTGTAATGCACAGAGAGGTCTGGTAAAGCATAGGGAAGCCTTGTAAAGCACAGAGGGGTATGGTAAAGCATAGGGAAGCATTGTAATGCACAGAGAGGTATGGTAAAGCATAGGGTTGCGTTGGGGGTCAGAGTAATTTGTTCCTCTCTGTCGCTCAGCGCGGGGTTCGCTGTGTAATTGTGTAACCTCTCCGTGGCCGGGAGCACGCACTGCTGTTATTAAATTGCTCGGCGTAAGGTTTTTATTGGTGCAGATTCATTTTTAATTATCTGGCTCGGAAGCAAAAGGAGGGGATGTGAGGTGAGTGCTAATGTGTGAGTTACAGCACAGGGGGAGAGAGGGAAGAGAGAGGAGCTACAGCACGGGAGAGAGGGAATAGAGGGAGAAGAGAGGGGAGTTACAGCACGGGGGAGAGAGGGAAGAGAGGAGCTACAGCACGGGGGGAGAGAGGGAGAAGAGAGGAGCTACAGCATGGGGGAGAGAGGGAAGAGAGGAGCTACAGCACGGGGGAGAGAGGGAAGAGAGGAGCTACAGTACGGGGGAGAGAGGGAGAAGAGAGGAGCTACAGCACAGGGGGAGAGAGGGAAGAGAGGAGCTACAGCACGGGGGAGAGAGAGAAGAGAGGAGCTACAGCACGGGGGGAGAGAGGGAAGAGAGGAGCTACAGCACAGGGGGAGAGAGGGAGAAGAGAGGAGCTACAGCACGGGGGAGAGAGAAGAGAGGAGCTACAGCACAGGGGAGAGAGGGAAGAGAGGAGCTACAGCACGGGGGAGAGGGGGAAGAGAGGAGCTACAGCACAGGGGGAGAGAGGGAAGAGAGGAGCTACAGCACGGGGGGTGAGAGGGAGAAGAGAGGAGCTACAGCACAGGGGGAGAGAGGGAAGAGAGGAGCTACAGCACGGGGGGTGAGAGGGAGAAGAGAGGAGCTACAGCACAGGGGGAGAGAGGGAAGAGAGGAGCTACAGCACAGGGGAGAGAGGGAAGAGAGGAGCTACAGCACGGGGGAGAGAGGGAAGAGAGAGGAGCTACAGCACAGGGGGAGAGAAGGAAGAGAGGAGCTACAGCACGGGGGGAGAGAGGGAGAAGAGAGGAGCTACAGCACGGGGGAGAGAGGGAGAAGAGAGGAGCTACAGCACGGGGGAGAGAGGGAAGAGAGGAGCTACAGCACGGGGGAGAGAGGGAAGAGAGAGGAGCTACAGCACAGGGGGAGAGAGGGAGAAGAGAGGAGCTACAGCACAGGGGGAGAGGGAAGAGAGGAGCTACAGCACAGGGGAGAGAGGGAGAAGAGAGGAGTTACAGCACGGGAGAGAGGGAAGAGAGGGGCTACAGCACAGGGGGAGAGGGAGAAGAGAGGAGCTACAGCACGGGGGAGATGGGAGAGAGGAGGAGGGGGAAGAGGGAGAGAAAGAAGAGAGGGGGAAGAGGAGAGGGGTAAAGAGGAGGAGGGCTAGAGGGGTAGAGGAGGGAGCAAGAAGGAGTGAGATGGAAAAGGAAAGAGAGGGATATAGGGCAAAAGAGAGGTAGAGACAAGTAAGGATGAAGATGGAGTGAGGGTTTGTGTTTGATTATAAGGACGGCCAGTTATAATTTAAGATTGCTCATCTCTCTCAGATCACAAACCATCATAATACAGCATCACACAGGAGGACTCCCTGGCGTTAAATATTCACAACTCTAATCTCCCCTCATTAAGAAACCATAACATGGGATCTGTCTCATTAAATATTAAGACCCTGGCTGATATAACGAGTGGAGGACACAGACTGGCACGGTACGGGCTGAAGAAACTACAAAATGATATTGCAAAAGACTACCGGAAGCCATAATAGTAGTACAGTATTTCATGTTAGATCTCTTATGACGATCTTAAGATACACCTTGAACACCACAGACTGACTTTCATAATGCCACTGATGCTCGATAACTTATTAGATAAAACAAAATAAAAAACGTATTCAATGAAGGAGCTGTTTTTAAATCGCGGTAGCCAGTTCGAGGTCGGCCGCGGGTTGACTGGCTATGCAGCTGCGCTGGTTAAGGGAGGCTGCTGGCATCACTGGGCGCTCCGTACCAGGGCAGTGATTCTAGAGAGAGGTCTCCGATCGATCAGGTGATCACGGGAGGAGCCACAGACTGAAACGCAGATAGAGCTCGACAGGAGACAGGAAGTGTAAAACTTTGAAATAAATGGTTTGGAGGCTGGGGGCCTGGGAAATGAATAACCTGCCTAGACTGAGTGTGTGTGTGTGTGTGTGTGTGTGTGTGTGTGTGTGTCTGTGTGTGTGTGTGTGTGTGTGTGTGTGTGTGTGTGTGTCTGTGTGTGTGTGTGTGTGTGTGTGTGTGTGTGTGTGTGTGTGTGTGTGAGTGTGTGTGTGTGTGTGTGTGTCTGTGTGTGTGTGTGTGTGTGTGTCTGTGTGTGTGTGTGTGTGTCTGTGTGTGTGTGTGAGTGTGTGTGTGTGTGTGTGTCTGTGTGTGTGTGTGTGTGTGTGTGTGTGTGTGTGTGTGTGTGTGTGTCTGTGTGTGTGTGTGTGTGTGTCTGTGTGTCTGTGTCTGTGTGTGTGTCTGTGTGTGTGTGTCTGTGTGTCTGTGTGTGTGTGTGTGTGTGTGTCTGTGTGTGTGTGTGAGTGTGTGTGTGTGTGTGTCTGTGTGTGTGTGTGTGTGTGTGTCTGTGTGTGTGTGTGTGTGTGTGTGTGTGTGTGTGTCTGTGTGTGTGTGTCTGTGTGTCTGTGTCTGTGTGTGTGTCTGTGTGTGTGTGTCTGTGTGTCTGTGTGTGTGTGTCTGTGTGTGTGTGTCTGTGTGTCTGTGTGTGTGTGTGTGTGTGTGTGTCTGTGTGTGTGTGTGAGTGTGTGTGTGTGTGTGTCTGTGTGTGTGTGTGTGTGTGTGTGTGTCTGTGTGTGTGTGTCTGTGTGTGTGTCTGTGTGTGTGTGTGTGTCTGTGTGTGTGTCTGTGTGTGTGTGTGTGTGTGTGTGTGTGTGTCTGTGTGTGTGTGTCTGTGTGTGTGTCTGTGTGTGTGTGTGTGTGTGTGTGTCTGTGTGTCTGTGTCTGTGTGTGTGTTTTTCAGTGTGTCTGTATGTTTCAGTGTGTCTGAGGTACTCAACTGATGTGTATATAACTATCTCACTCTCTCACACAGATACACACACACGATGCACCCCCAAATTTTAGAACGGGAAAGCCTGCCGCATAAAAGGAGGCCTTGAAAGCCATCTCACTCGTAAACGGGGAAGGGGGGGTGGGATTGTTTTGAGATGGGGCTGAATCCTTTCATGGGTTCAATGATCTCAATTAGCTTCATCTCAGTGTCACCTACACTCTTCACATCCCCTTCTCCAGCCCGGTGAAACCCATCTGTGGGATTTTATTCTACGTGTATTTCTCTTGTTCTTAAATCCTCGTTGGAAGGATTTCTGCTGGAACGCAGAGCTATGAAATGTAATGACATGATGTTCTCTCAGAAAAAAAAACTCTCTCTCCTATCTCTGCCCCCATCTCTTTCTCTCTGTCCCCTCTATCTCTGCCCCATCTATCTCTCTTCCCCTATCTCTCTCCTATGTCTCTCAACTGTAACTGACTGTCTTTGGCAAGGTTGAGCCCGAAATTAAAGAAAACCTGATTGCTTTTTAAACTCAGTGTGTCTGAGATCTTTCACGCCTCTCTTTAACCCGTCTCTCTCTCTCTCTCTCTCTCTCTGCAGCTCGGAGGCTGTGGTATTCTGGGTGTAGGGATCTGGTTGGCTGTCACTCAGGGGAACTTCGCCACTCTCTCCGCCTCCTTCCCCTCCCTCTCGGCCGCCAACGTGCTGATCGCCGCGGGGACGGTCGTCATGGTGATCGGGTTCCTGGGCTGCATCGGAGCCATCAAGGAGAACAAGTGCCTGCTTCTGAGTGTGAGTGGAGTCCAGACCCATCCCAGCACCGCCTAGAACAGAACCAGCGTAAACGAGCTGAACCAGCTGCTATCCCATGATTCCCTTAGTGGCAGCTCATGTGTTCCTCTCACTGTCCTCCCTCCCTCTCTCTCTCCCCCTCTTCTCCCTCTCCCTCTCCCCCTCCCCCTCCAGCTCTAAGGGCTGTCTCAGTGGATTCTGTGCGAGTGTGTAGATGAGAATGCAGCTCTAAGGGCTGTCTCGGTGGATTCTGTGCGAGTGTGTAGATGAGAATGCAGCTCTAAGGGCTGTCTCGGTGGATTCTGTGCGAGTGTGTAGATGAGAATGCAGCTCTAAGGGCTGTCTCGGTGGTTTCTGTGCGAGTGTGTAGATGAGAATGCAGCTCTAAGGGCTGTCTCGGTGGATTCTGTGCGAGTGTGTAGATGAGAATGCAGCTCTAAGGGCTGTCTCGGTGGATTCTGTGCGAGTGTGTAGATGAGAATGCAGCTCTAAGGGCTGTCTCGGTGGATTCTGTGCGAGTGTGTAGATGAGAATGCAGCTCTAAGGGCTGTCTCGGTGGATTCTGTGTGAGTGTGTAGATGAGAATGCAGCTCTAAGGGCTGTCTCGGTGGATTCTGTGCGAGTGTGTAGATGAGAATGCAGCTCTAAGGGCTGTCTCGGTGGATTCTGTGCGAGTGTGTAGATGAGAATGCAGCTCTAAGGGCTGTCTCGGTGGATTCTGTGTGAGTGTGTAGATGAGAATGCAGCTCTAAGGGCTGTCTCGGTGGATTCTGTGTGAGTGTGGTGTAGATGCCGCTTTCCTCAATCTGTTCTAATCAAGAGCAAACAGTTGCGCAAATTGCTTTTCCGTGTTTGGCAGCGCGAGCGATAACGAAGATTCACTGTCTTTAATATGGAGTTTACATGCTTATGCAATAACAGATCTGGGGAAACTGAGAGCTCTTAAATATAAAAACCTAACCGAACAAATAAAAAAGCCAGCGAGTCTTCAGTTGGAGAGCTTCATTAATCACCGTAATGGCTGTTTTAATAGCTTTTAAAATGCATGCTGAAAACTCAACTGAGCTATTACTTACTCTTCCCTGCTGAAGCCAAATTGTACAGTAAATGAGGGCACTGTACAGTAAACTAACTGATAGTCGCGTTCTCCTCGCCAGTCCCTCTCCTCCTCTCTTTCTCTGCACGTTTATGAGAACAGGGTTTTAATCTCTACTTAACTGAACCTGAAATCGCATTGCAGGTGCAGTAAGAGCAGCACTGATTTGGAACAGAATAAATCCGATTTACAGAATATCTCTCTCTTAATCCCAGCGCATTAAAACTGTGAGAATAAGCAACGCTGACATGACTTCACGAATAACCAAACGACTACAGTACGAATTCAACACAACTGTTCTCTTCCAAGTCCTCTGACTTTCCCGTACAGCTTTCCTATAGCAACAGACTTGTGATCACAGGCACTGAGAATCGCACGCCTGTTTTTAACAATCTTTGAGATCGTTGACGGGTGCGAAGAACATTTGTACGCGAAAGTTTGTTTGCTTGCTGGTTTTTATCCTCCGTATTTCTCGGATAGAGCTGTTATTTCGTCCTGCGAGGCTCTGTTCTTTTAGTTTTCCCGATACTTTTTCATTTTAATATGCACTGGTCAAAAACCAGGTCTGCTCAGGTCTCAGAAAGACAAACTAGGCAGCCTCAGGTTCCACTGTACATTATATCAATACCAATGTAGACACAACAGCAAATGCTTGTTGAATAATATCCTCATTTTAATACAATTACTTCATAAAAATACTTGCATTGCAGCATGAAGTTTTACAATGAATTCAAGTAAAAGAATAATGGATATTAAAAATGACAAGTTTCCTCACGAGAATACACGTCCTGTCTCTCACCCTCCTCTTCTACCTCTTATTCTCAGTTCTTCATCCTGCTCCTGATTGTTCTCCTGCTGGAGACCATATCGATGAGTCTCTTCTTCGCCTACAAGGAAGAGGTAGGTGTAACTACTACTTCTCAGGTATATAGAGAACTCCACTGCAGAGCTGTATATAGGTCTACAGGAAAGAGAGCTCCCCTCTCAACACTGCAGAGCTGTATAGAGGTCTATAGGAAAGAGAACTCAACACTGCAGAGCTGTATAGAGGTCTATAGGAAAGAGAGCTCCACTCTCAACACTGCAGAGCTGTATAGAGGTCTATAGGAAAGAGAGCTCCACTCTCAACACTGCAGAGCTGTATAGAGGTCTATAGGAAAGAGAGCTCCACTCTCAACACTGCAGAGCTATATAGAGATCTATAGGAAAGAGAACAACACTGCAGAGCTATGCGATCGACACAGGAGAGGCAGGAAGCATCTTTAATAATTCAAGAACAAGGCAGGAATGCTCGGATAAGCTCTAGTCAATAAATTAATTCTCCTGCTCACTTTCATTGTCACTGAAAAGGAAAGCAAAGTGCGGAGGAAAGTGAAAGCTGAGAGAGATGCCAGCGAAGAGAACCCAGTCAGACGTGTGGAACGAGAAGTGACTTCCTGTCCTGCGGAAAACCAATCCACATTGCTGTCGTTGTTATTGTTACATTAGTGCTGGGGTTACTAATGTCATTCTGGGTTCATGTAGTTTAGAAACTTGATAGATTCAGTGACACACTTTTTAATGAGAACTTCAGTGTCTTCAATGTTGAAATCCCCAGTACAGCGCTGAGTTATCTATACTAGACTGTATTGAATTAGCTGGCTCTCAGATACCCAGTACAGTGCTGAGTTCTCTACAATAAACTGTATTGAATTAGCTGGCTCTCAGATCCCCAGCACAGCACTAAGTTCTCTACACTAGACTGTATTGAATTAGCTGGCTCTCAGATCCCCAGTATAGCACTGAGTTCTCTACACTAGACTGTATTGAATTAGCTGGCTCTCAGATCCCCTGTACAGCACTGAGTTCTCTAGACTAGACTGTATGGAATTAGCTGGCTCTCAGATCCCCAGTACAGCACTGAGTTCTCTATACTAGACTGTATTGAATTAGCTGGCTCTCAGATCCCCAGTACAGCACTGAGTTCTCTACACTAGACTGTGCTGTAATGAATCAGCTGGCTCTCAGATCCCCCAGCTCTGACCCGTGACATTTTTTATTAAATCATGTTCAGGTCATGACAATATTTTAGCATCCTGCAGCAATTTCACAGGAAGCATTAGAACAGCAGCTCTCCAGTCGATGAGGTCCTCTGGCACCTCAGCGATCATTAAACACAGAGCCAGCCGCGCCGGTGACTAACGCAGCTTGACTGAGTAAAGGCAGGTTATTATCAATCCCAGTGCCGCCACGCTGCACAGAGGGGGCTGTTTACATTGTTTAATAGCCTGAGAGGCTGGGAGGTGAGCGAGGTCTTCTCTCAATGCATCACAGCTAAAGAACACTGATTAATAATCAAGGCTCAAGTCCGCTCCATCCCGAGCGCACGGCTCCCGGATGCTCTGTCTCTCATGTTAAGCAGGTTTTGCTTGCTTAGGTTTGCAGTTCACATACATGCTGCAATCACTCGGAGTGCTGCCCTATTGCAGTGACTCAGAGACTGTGCTGCCTTATATCTTGAGAAGTCTGTTCAGCTGCTTTGACTGTGAGGAGTTCAGGAGCTGATGATGTGATATGCTGATGATGCGGTATGCTGATGACGCAATACACTGATGATGTGATATGCTGCTGATGTGATATGCTGATGATGCGATACACTGCACGGTCATGCTAACACGTGATTGAATGCATCCTTGCAGATCGACCGCTATGCGCAGGCTGACCTGAAGGAGGGGCTGTGGCTGTACGACACCGAGGGGAACATTGGGCTGACCAACGCCTGGAGCATCATCCAGACCGACGTAGGTATCCCACAGCGCCCCCTCTGGTGAGGGAAGCGGGCCTGGAGGACTGCACGGGTGCTGCGTAACTGCGCAAATTAGGCGCACATGCTGTATTGGAGATAAAAGGTTTGCCCCCCTGTTGTGATGGTGGTCCACTATGACACTATGAAAGGCGCTATATAAAATAGATTGATTGATTGATTGATTGATTGATAACCAAGCCCAGTTGACTGCACACAGTTACATTTCTGTATTGGAATCAAAGTTCAGCCGCACACCGTCGCTGTTTTTCTTTTTACGTTGTTTTAATATATATAAATAATGAAGAGCGATTCCGAGTTTCTGCTGCAGAGAAATGAAACACAAGAAGGAGAAGGAAATCGATGAAGTGCTGGAGAGAGGCATGCTGCAGTGAGGTGCACCCCTGAGCCCTGATCCTGTGGAGCTAATAGATATCATATCGATTCCTCCCCAGCCCCCTCTGTCTGTGTGTCTCTCTCTCTCTATCCCCAGACCTGCTGGAAATGTGAACCCACACAGGACAGGGGGGGATCTGTCTCTATCCTACCTCCCTCTCTGTCTCCCCTTCTCTATCTCCCTAGTTCTTTCCCTTCGTTTGTAATTTTATTTCGTTCTTCTTGTGGCTGCCTTCATCGTTGTTTTATAGTTTAAACATATTCATTATTTTCCTTCATTCCCGGACTTGAACACTCCTATTATGTTTCGGGTCTATTTGACCCGACACTGCTTTCCATTTAACTTAAATGTTACTCCTCCCCACCCATAATATTGAATGACTTCTCCTAGGCTGGGGTCACAAACTTATAAACAGAAAATAAGAGCTTTGAGACGTTTATTATTTTTAGAGCTGATCTCGTCTACAAACAGAACGACTCGGGTCAATGTGACTCAAGGTATTCATCTGTGTAGCTTTGTATGCACGAGGACAATACAGTGCTTTCACTTAGTCTTGTATTAATATTATTATTATTGTTATTGTTATTATTATTATTATGTCTGGTTATGGCTGCACCTGTCTGGAGAGATGTTTATTAACAAGGTCAATACAAATCTCTACAAGGCAGAGGTTACTAGAGGCTCGTTTTCTCTGCCAGTAACAGCATCTCTCTGACAAAGAGGTTGCAAGGGGTTATCAGACAAAGCAATGCTATCAGAGCTGGAGAGAGACAGTGGAGTGGAAGAGGATGTGTCAGAAACTGAAGATAGTAATGATGCAGATCCTGATTACCATGCATCGTCCTCTGAGGAGTCTGAAGATGCCAGCACTGAATCTGCAGTGATTTCTCCTTCAACATCAATGAGGTGGAAAAATCGAACTCTCCCCACCAGCCTTTTGCTTCTAATGTGGATGAAACACACAACAGCCCTGATACACCAATGGGAAGCCAGTAGTACTGTCCCCTCTGTAGCGACTCTCTCTCTGTGTTTCAGTTCCGGTGCTGCGGGGTCTCCAACTACACGGACTGGTTTGAGGTGTACAACACCACGCAGGTACCCGACTCCTGCTGCCTGGAGTACAGCCAGAGATGTGGTCTGCACTCGCCTGGCACCTGGTGGAAAGCTGTGAGTGCACACTGAGTATTGTACACTGAGAGTGAGTGCACACCGAGTACTGTACACTGAGAGTGAGTGTACACTGAGTACTGTACACTGAGAGTGAGTGTGAGTGTACACTGACTACTGTACACTGAGCGTGAGTGTACACTGACTACTGTACACTGAGTGTGAGTGAACACTGAGTACTGTACACTGAGAGTGAGTGAACACTGAGTACTGTACACTGAGAGTGAGTGTGAGTGCACACTGAGTACTGTACACTGAGTGAGTGTGAGTGTAGACTACTGTACACTGAGCGTGAGTGTACACTGAGTACTGTACACTGAGTGTGAGTGCACAATGAGTACTGTACACTGAGCGTGAGTGCACACTGAGTACTGTACACTGAGCGCGAGTGAACACTGAGTACTGTACACTGAGAGTGAGTGTGAGTGCACAATACTGACCCCTGTGTGTGCGAGTGGAGTGTGTGCACAATACTGAGCCCTGCTCGTGTCTCCCCAGCCCTGCTATGAGCGAGTGAAGATCTGGCTCCAGGAGAACCTGCTGGCAGTGTGGATCTTCGGGCTGTGCATTGCACTGATACAGGTCAGGACAGAACCTCATCCCCGACAGCAACACACACCAACACAGAGACACTGCCGACAGCAACACACACTAACACAGAGCCTCATCTCCAACAGCAACACACACCAACACAGAGACACTGCCGACAGCAACACACACTAACACAGAGCCTCATCCCCGACAGCAACACACACTAACACAGAGCCTCATCTCCAACAGCAACACACACCAACACAGAGACACTGCCGACAGCAACACACACTAACACAGAGCCTCATCTCCAGCAGCAACACACACTAACACAGAGCCTCATCTCCAGCAGCAACACACACTAACACAGAGCCTCATCTCCAACAACAACACACACTAACACAGACTCACTCTCTCTCTCTCTCTCTCTCTCAGGTGCTGGGTCTGGCCTTTGCCATGACGATGTATTGCCAGGTGCTGAAAACAGACACCTTTTACGCCTAGAGTTCCCGGGACGCATTGCATTCTGGGATACAGACTGTATTGTTATTTTTTTTCGGTCTTGTCGTTGCTGTCTTCATTGTTGTGTTATTTTTTTAGTATTATTAATTTTAAATACTACTTTTTGTTTCGTTCACTTTTTCAATTTCCGACGGACTTTAATCATCATCATCATCACCATCATCATCACCACCACCACCCGAGGACCTATGGAGTCACATGCTTGAGCTGGCCCTGCCCACACAGGGGGGCGGTCCTATTGCCAAGGATTCCAACCGCTTCAATCGATTGACAATTAACCCTTTAAATATTTATTAGGGTGATCCAGACTTTTTTGTGCACCATTAAAATATTATATAATATAATCACTTTTTTGGGCGGGGGGGAGAATATTATAATTTAGTTTTTTTTATTTTGTATTTTTTTATTATTTAAAAAAAATAAGATAAAACAAAAAAAGAAATCCTGTTGATGATGATGATGAGGAGGAGGAGGGAGGGAGGAGTGTTGGGTTGGCAGGGCTCTAAACGGTTCACCGAGTTTCACCTTTACCAGGGGAGACCCTCGGGGACCCTGCGCTCCGAGGGGGTAGTTGTATATATAAAAAAAAGAAGACCTGTTGATTTATTAATATTACTATTTAAAAAAAAAAGCCTCTTTTTAATCTTACTGTCAAAAAAAAATTATTGGAAGATAAAAAAAAAATACATATATATACATGGAAATATATACACACACACACATAAATATTTTTATATCTATCTATCTATATCTATATATACACCCACACACAGAAATATAGAAATATATACACAAATATATCTAAATATCCAGGACTAAATCAGAAAGGAGGGGTGAGGAGAGGATGAGTAGGGTGGGGCATACATCCACAAGGACACCCATTTAACACACATGTATTCAACTAAGCAAAAATGGCCTGCCACTCCTTTACAATGTAAAACACTTTGCTGCAAAAAAAAAAAAACAACACATTTCTTTAAATGAATGGGAAGGGAATCAGAACTAGAGTCTCCCATAACGATGAAACCCTCAGTAGCACTGGGGTCCCGAGTGGCTCACCCTGTAGAAGCACAGCCACGTGGTGCGCAGGGGAAGTCATACAGCGCGGGTTCGAGTCCTGGCTGCATGATGTAGTCTGGTCTGCGCTGGGGACTCCAAAGGGAGGGTCGCATTGGCTCTGGCGCTCCCGTGGGGCAGGAGCTGGTTAATATTTTGTTTCTTACGTGGCTGACATCCTAGTACGTGTGTGTTCTGTACAACTGCTGTTTCAGGTCTTAACTATTAACTACACACACACATAAATATATCTCAATGAAATAAAGAAACAAAGCTGTCATTTCTACCTGTGATGTGGCCTCGGTCTCGCTTCTTTTCCAGTTTGTAAAAACACACTGAGATTAATCTAAGCATGCTTTACTGCTGCGCACAATTTTAAAGTTCAGAACAGAGAAGATTTTTTTTTTTAAATGTTTTCCAGGACAAGAGCGAGGGTGGGGGAAGAGGAAAAGAGAGGCTCCCTTTCCCTCCCCTCCACCTCTTTCCCTTGTCGCCACTTCTTTCCCTCCTCTTCCCTCTCCTCCCTCTTTCTTTCCCTCCATCTCCTCTCCATCTCCTTCTTCCTCTCCACCTCTTTCCCTCCCCTCCACCTCTATCCCTCTCCTCCACTTCTTTCCCTCCTTTTTCCTCTCCTCCACCTTTCCCTCCTCTCCACCTCTTTCCCTCCTCTCCACCTCTTTCCCTCCATCTCCTCCTTCAGAGGGGCGCTATCTGGTGATAAAGCCCGCCCTGGGAGCGCTACCTTCCCATTTAATTACCTTCTTATCAATGCAGCCCCTGCTCATTATTATTATCATTATCATCATCATCATCATCATCATCATCTCAAAGGAGCTGCATTTCATTTTTCTACGCACATTAATCTCTCTGGCGTGCCTGCACTGCAAAACCAATTGTAACATACTTATGTCTATTGAAATAACGGAGTAACTTAGTAGACAACAGCCATCACCATTATGACCCACTGCCTGCGTGACTGTGTGCTTCACCTTGCCTGTAGTTCAGGTTGCTGCCAGGACTCAAGAGTTTTAATATTGTGGAGACCCTGCAATGTCCTCACGAAGACAGCAAACGCGCGTGTCTGTGTGTGTGTGTGTGTGTGTATGTGTTTATGTTGAGGGATATCTTAAGAGAGAAGCAAACCTCTGCTTTACCGTACTTTCACTGTGATTTATTACACTGCGCTGTGCTCTTACAAGGGAGATGACAACATGCGAGTCAATAATAATCCATCATATATTCTTACCCCTGCTCCGCGAGTCTCTCGCGTTCACATCTCCTCGAAGGAGCTCATCACTCAGCTTGAACAAGAGTCCCCGTCTGATCCCTAGCTGTAGAGTCTTCGTCATCTTCCTCTTCTTGGATTGAGATGTGCTCAGGTCGAAGAAGGACAGACTCAGTGGCAGGGTCAGGACACCTCCGTCTTCTCCCTGGACTGGTCAGTCACTTGTAGAGAAGTAAGACTTTCCTCTCTCAAGTGTTCTGGCTGGTCGGAGCAGGCGTCTAATTCAACAAACTCCTTTCTGACCACTAACCCCATTTTCTATTTTATTATTTTCTAAATGAACATCCGGAAACATTGTGCCTGTAATGATAGATGAGCCAGTGGCAGTGTCAGTGAGGTATCAGACATAGAGTCCAAGACTCCCACTGAAGAGCCAGCCAGCCCAGGGTGTCAAAAACAAAGACGGGGGGGGGGGGGGAGTAACATCAGCAAAAGTTAAGGGGGGGGCATTATAAAATACAAAAGAACAATGGATTTGTAATTTGGATAAACTAACTCCTGAATTCAACCCATCTGAGACAGACAAAGACACTCTTTCAAAAAATTGTGAGCTGAAGATTTCTTCCAGTTTTATCAAGGGGTATTACAGCCTCCGCCACCATTAAACTCTCAAACAGTGCTGAATTTACAAATGCTAAAACAGACTGGAGTTAAAGGACAAACACCTCGACTAGAAACCTTTCTCAATATCTTCGGCGTTGAGGAAACTGAGAAAGACTTCTAGTCGAAACACTTGTCGCTGAGTTTATTCCGTTTCTTTCAGTATCTTCGCAATTCACACCAGTGTTTGTTAAATGTTGCATGCACGTGTGTATAAATCCGTTGGTCAGTGCAGTGTGAGCAGTGGTTGAGGCTACAGAGTCCCGATCCCCTTCCTTCCCACGGCTCCTCAGAACAGATCGTAGAAATAGTCCAGCCCCTGCCCCAGCTCCCACACTGACACCCCCGTGCCCAGCTCCACAGCCAGCTCCAAACGCACCTGCACAGACTGAGACAAGAGTGAGACCCAGAGTGAGACACAGAGTGACACACAGACTGAGACAAGAGTGAGACCCAGAGTGACACCCAAATCAAGACCCAGAGTGACACACAGTGAGACAAGAGACCCAGAGTGAAACAAAGATTGACATACAGAGTGACACACAGAGTGAGACAAGAGACCCAGAGTGACACAGAGTGAGACCCAGAGTGACACACAGAGCGAGACCCAGAGTGACACACAGAGCAAGACCCAGAGTGACAGAGCGAGACCCAGAGTGACACACAGAGCGAGACCCAGAGCGACACACAGAGCAAGACCCAGAGCGACACACAGAGCGAGACCCAGAGCGACACACAGAGCGAGACCCAGAGTGACACACAGAGTGACACAGAGACCCACAGACCCGTCCTTCTGGAACACGCTGGGTTTCCAATCAGCACAAGCTGTCTTACCTTCAGGGAGGGGTAGAACACCACATGCTTCCCACCACTACTCCTGGAAAAACAAGAAAGAAAATGAATTCATGAGTGCGAGTGCAAGTGTGAGTGTCAGAGACAGTGGTTTCATCGGAGTGACTCACTTCTTGTACTCAAAGTAGTGTTCGGATGCCTGCTCATCCCAATGCAGCCTGGGCTTGTGGTCCTTCAGGATCTCCACATACCTGGAGGAGGGAGGGGAGGAGAGGGAGAGGGAGAGAGCGAGAGAAGAAGATGCTTCCCATTATTTCAGATTCAGTGCTTTTGAAACCGGAAACGTTTTTTATAATTTTTTTTAGTCCTGCTGCTCGCTGCCCTGTCCATTCGAGGAAGGCAGTGCCCTGCACATCGGCAGTGCTGCTATCGACACAGCTCGGGCAGGGCCACACTCAGCCCCTGGGGACCCCAGTGTGCTTGAACTGCAAAGAGATGAAGCAGCGCCTGGAAGCAAGCTGGCATACACCAGTCTGTAATTTACAGGCAATAAACTAAACTGTCTGTGCAATTCCCAGAGCGCTGGAACAGCATTATTAATAAAGAAACGCCATTCACCCTGCAATCAAGTGCTGTTTCTCTCTCTCTCCCTCAGCGAGACCCATTAGCTCCTAGTTCTCCGAGCAAATGGTTTCTAGTTCACAGATGAGATACTTTGCCACTTGATCACAGGCACCAAGTTCTATTCAAAGTACATTTTACTTAATAATGACTTGAAACTTAAAAAAAAAAAATTCTAGTAGAGTGAAACCAAACACTACTCAGGCAGTAATAATATTAAATGCCAGTATCAATGAAGATTAATTTAACAGACGCGATTTACGCACTAATTAAACTAGTGTCGATTTCACTTTCTGTCGAGACCTTTCCAAAGCAAGTTTCAGGGGTGACTGATTAACGACCAGGAATAATGCAAACAGTGCGGTAAACAAACAATCAAATTAACTGATCGTCTAATTGACCCAAATGAATGTGGGGCAGTCTTCCAGCCACGATTTCAGTTGTAAGGTTCGCTTCCTTCTCCAAAAATAGTCAGGCATTGTCTTCAGGTGAGCTCAACCAAGAGAGTTTTATTCAAATCAAAAAGTAGCACAGGACACAACAGCAATAGCATGATGCCCGTTACGAGCATCAATATACTTAGCAAACGCCAGCCCACTGGGAGTGGAACTCCACCTAGAGGGAGTGGAAATGCCCTACTTCCACCAATGAACAGGAGCTGGCCCCCCTTCACAGGTGAGTTCGTAAGAGTCCCGTGACGCAGTACCAAAAGTATAGTTCACTTTTAGCAGCAGTTTGTGGTCGGGAGCCAGTTTTAAGACGGTTTGATTGTGGTTTGCACATATTATCAAAACAGCTTATACCTTAACAGCTAAAATCAGAAACCCCAGCTGCGCTGTGAACAGCACGGGCTCACGCAGTGTGTGGGAGGGGAGAGCGACGAGTTAGACTGCTGCAGCTCTGCCACTGTAAATCACAGAGACAGGCAGACAGGCACACAGCCCCTGCAGGTTTGAGTAACTGAGCTCCATTAAGCAGAGGTGCAAGGGCAGCCGTGGCAAGCACCACCTGCTAACAGCCTAGATGACACGCCATGTCTCCTCAACACAGAAGCAATTAGCAGAGACAGGCAGCGCATACCTCATGCCAGCGCCAGAGGAATCGGCAGGGAGCTGAAACACCAGTGCTTTCCAAAGAGGACTTACCAATGGAGAGTGGAGAGTGGAGAGGAAGAGAGGAGGAGAGGTGGAGAGGAGGAGAGGTGGAGAGGAGGAGAGTGGAGAGCTGGAGGGAGGAGAGGAGGAGAGGTGGAGAGGAGGAGAGGTGGAGAGTGGAGAGGAGGAGAGTGGAGAGTTGGAGGAAGGAGAGGTGGAGAGTGGAGAGCTGGAGGGAGGAGAGGTGGAGAGTGGAGAGCTGGAGGGAGGAGAGGTGGAGAGTGGAGAGGAGGAGAGGTGGAGAGTGGAGAGGAGGAGAGGTGGAGAGGTGGAGTGGAGAGGAGGAGAGTGGAGAGCTGGAGGGAGGAGAGGTGGAGAGTGGAGAGGAGGAGAGGTGGAGAAGAGAGTGGAGAGGAAGAGAGGTGGAGAGGAGGAGAGTGGAGAGCTGGAGGGAGGAGAGGTGGAGAGTGGAGAGGTGGAGAGTGGAGAGCTGGAGGGAGGAGAGGTGGAGAGTGGAGAGGAGAGTGGAGAGGAGGAGAGGAGAGTGGAGAGGAGGAGAGGTGGAGAGGAGGAGAGTGGAGAGCTGGAGGGAGGAGAGGTGGAGAGTGGAGAGGAGGAGAGGTGGAGAGGAGGAGTGGAGAGCTGGAGGGAGGAGAGGTGGAAAGGAGGAGACGAGGAGAGGTGGAGAGTGGAGAGGAGGAGAGGAGGAGAGAAAGATTCTGCTTCGCTGGTCAGGGAGTCATTCACACAGGCTGCAGACCTCAGCACAATTTCCCTGGTTCTTTTCATAATCAACGCCAGAGTGAAAAGCTGCCTACGCTGGCCTGACTACCCCCTCGCTCACTCTGAGAAAGTGTGTGTGTGTGTGTCAGTATATAAAGGGTTAGGTTCCAATCTGGGGGGCTAGGTGGTGCAGTGGGTTCATGTTAATGTGTTAGACCAGCCGTTTATACTTCTCTCCAGCAGAGAGCTACTGTGGGCTTCAAATGTGTCGTACTCAGCAAGCAAAAATCTAGTACAGCGAGAAAGATTTTTAAAAAGAGTAATTTGAAATAAATAATAAACAGCCTGTAAAGCGCATCTGCACTCCACGCGCTTTCCTCTCTCTGACTGCCTCGAGGACACGCGCCGCCACGCCAGCCTCAGCACGACGCAAACCTGCTCCGACCTCCCAAAGACAGAAAGGGTCATCAATCACTTTAAATAAATAAACAAAACCCGCCCACTTAGCCAGCCCAGGGCAAGTACGAGGCACCCGGAAGTCAGCAGGGCGGGAGTGGCAATAAGTAAGAAAGCTGTCAAACTCCCGAGAGGGGAGTAATCGTTTTTTGTTTTTAAGGTCTAGCCCCTTTCCTTTTATGTTTGCAGATGGATATAACTTGACAGGAATCAGATCTCGCGAGAAAAACAATCTTTTACCAACAAGAGACAGCGTCAAATGGACGTATTAACTGATAGAAGAGACAGGGTAGACTGGATATACTAACTGATAGAAGAGACAGGGTCAGCTGGACATACTAACTGATAGAAGAGACAGGGTCAGCTGGACATGCTAACTGATAAGAGAGACAGGGTCAGCTGGACATACTAACTGATAGAAGAGACAGGGTCAGCTGGACATGCTAACTGATAGAAGAGACAGGGTCAGCTGGACATACTAACTGATAGAAGAGACAGGGTCACCTGGACATGCTAACTGATAAGAGAGACAGGGTCAGCTGGACATACTAACTGATAGAAGAGACAGGGTCACCTGGACATACTAACTGATAGAAGAGACAGGGTCAAATGGACGTATTAACTGATAGAAGAGACAGGGTAGACTGGACATAGTAACTGATAGACGAGACAGGGTCGACTGGACATGCTAACTGATAGACGAGACAGGGTCGACTGGACATGCTAACTGATAGAAGAGACAGGGTCAGCTGGACATGCTAACTGATAAGCGAGACAGGGTCAGCTGGACATGCTAACTGATAAGCGAGACAGGGTCAGCTGGACATGCTAACTGATAGAAGAGACAGGGTCAGCTGGACGTATTAGCTTGTACGTTGGACTAGCTGTCACAGCCGGGCGACAGCAGCGAATGTTTTTGTTTAATGGCTGGTAAAGGTAATGATTTATTCTTCTGCTCTTGTTAACTAGACCAATTAGTTTCAGTCACTTCCTCCGGTTTCTTTGTGGCTTTCAGCCTCCGACTGTTTTCCATACAAATTGCTTTTGTTGTTATTTTCTATGAGTGAGGGGAGGTCGGGGAACCTTACTGCTCAGCTCCCTGTAGAGAAGGATTTACTTTCAATTAAAAAATACTGGCTCACTCCGTCCTCCTCCTTTTACCTGTGCTGCATCTTAAGAACTTGAGTGTGTGTGTGTGTGTGTATGTGCGTGTCAGTGTGTGTGCGTGCATGCGTGTGTGTTTGAGTGTGTGTGCGTGCATGTGTGTGTGTTTGAGTGTGTGTGCGTCAGTGTGTGTGCGTGCGTGTCAGTGCGTCAGTGTGTGTGCGTGCGTGTGCGTGTCAGTGCGTCAGTGTGTGTGCGTGCGTGTCAGTGCGTCAGTGTGTGTGCGTGCGTGTCAGTGCGTCAGTGTGTGCGCGTGCGTGTCAGTGCGTCAGTGTGTGTGCGTCCGTGCGTGCGTCAGCTCTCTGCTCCGCTCCTCTCCTCAGTTTAAACAATCCTCTCTCTCTCTCTCTCTCTCTCTCTCTATCTCTCTCTCTCTCTCTCTCAAACACTTTAGCCAGACCTCCAGAACATTTAATCCTCATAAATCTCTAAAACATATAATAAATATAATGAAGACTGATAAAAACCCTTGGGGTGCGAGTCTCTCTGCCTCTCTGGCCAGGTACCTGGAATACACTCCGCCTGTTTGAACGGACAGGGGGTACCCCCGGATCTGTGCATACTGTACCTGCGCCCCAAGACTGGCTCCATCCCGCCCCCAGCTGCAGAGAAGTCCATCCCATAGAAGTTGAGCCCCAGAAGGATCTTACTCCTCCACTGGGACTGGGGATCCAGCAGCTGCACACAAGATCGAACCCAGGGAACAGGGGAGCTGGGACCAGGCCTGGGGAGAGAGAGGGAGGGAGGGGGTTAGAGGGGGGGGAGAGAGAGAAAGAGAGACAGACAGAGTTGAAAGTTAATGCAGATTCCTCACCTCCCTGGGCTGGAGAAGTCGTAGGTCATGAGGCTGAATCCGTCCACAATGTGAGCCAGCTGGTCAAACTCCGACTTCCCAAACATGCCGGGCTGGTTGGTCCTGCAAGAGAACAAAGGCGTAGGAAAGGGAGCCTGCAGAAGGCAGCGCAGCTCAGTGCTGCTGGGAGAGCAGGCCAGCCTTCCCCGACATGCTTCATTTTATTAGCTGTTTTGTTTTCCAGCATCCAGGGTGTTCAAAACAAATGAATGACTTGGGGCTGCCAGGAATTTAAACAAGGCATTTTTCAAGACAGGTTCAGAAAGACACACAGTGATGCATGCACACACACACACTGAGACACACCGACACACACTCACAAGCTTAGACACAAGAAAGGTGTGGTTGCAGTTTCTTGCCCCAGCTGTGTCTTTTTGTCTCGGGGAGTGCAGTCGCTCCCTCCATTAGTGCAGAGCGGTACAGCACAGCTGTGCTTTGTAAAGCCGTGACCGATGCAGAGCCTTGTATAGAACTCCATTAGTGCATTAGTGAGCCGTCCAATCTATAAACCCTCTCCCTCTCCCTCATAATTCTTATTCTGTATCGCCTACCCTTCCTTTTCCTGAAGCTCCCTCTCCTCCTCTCCTGATTCTCTCACTTGTTCTCTCTTGCAAACACACACACACACGCACACGCACACACACCTTGTGCCTCACTAGCACTTAATTAAATGAAGCAGACACTTGCACTCTTTCCCTCCCTGCCAGTGTTCTAATTGTGTGCTGCCCCTGGCAGTGCAGTGCAGTGCGTACCCGGGGGCGATGGCGGGGGGGATGACCAGGATGCAGGCGAGTCGGGCGCTCCGCAATGCTTCACACAGGTGAGTGACCAGGTGAACCAGCTCCCTGCAGGGGGAGAGGAGTCAGAGTGAGGCAGGGGAGAAACTGGAGAGACAGACAGACAGGCAGACACAGAGACATACAGAGACATACAGAGAGACATACAGAGACATACAGAAACAGACAGACAGACAGACACACAGACAGGCAGGCAGACAGACAGACAGACAGGCAGACAGACAGACAGACAGAGAGAGACATACAGACAGACAGGCAGACACAGAGACATACAGACAGACCTACAGACAGACCGACAGCCTCCGTCCCTATGCTGAATCTCAGGGTATACTCACGTCCGCTTTTGACCTCCCAGCTGACTCCACACCTCGAGGACGAAGCCGTCAAACCTGTCAGCCTGGAGAGAGACACACAGGTAACCCAGCCAGGTGAGAAGAAACAACCAGACTGAGCTAATACAGAGAACAAGCAGAAACTCTCACACACACACACTCTCACCTACACACTCAATAACTCTCACACACAAACACACACACACACTCACTCACTCTCACACATTCACTCTCTCTGCAAAGCTATTTACAAGTAAAACGATGCAATTCCTCAGAGCAAGCCAGTCACCCCCTCGTGTTGCCTCATGTCCTTCACCCCAGATACAGCGTCAGGCACAGAAACAAATGTCTGGCGAGACCCAAGCCAGACCAGCAGGCTAATTGTTTTTTAGGTGATAGATTACCCCCTCCTATTAAAACACAGCACTGCGCCCTTGTCGTTCTCTAGGCTGGGGAACATTCATCACAGTAATTACTGGCACTTTAAAAACAATAATCGCTTTATGCAAATGAATTAGCTCAGCGGTTAGAGAAAAAGAAAAAAGAAAGCGCTGGGCTGCAGTGTGGAAGGCAGGGGGTTTGAGGAGCTCAGTGGTTAGATAAAGAAAGCGCTGGGCTGCAGTGTGGAAGGCAGGGGGTTTGAGGAGCTCAGTGGTTAGATAAAGAAAGCGCTGGGCTGCAGTGTGGAAGGCAGCGGGTTTGAGGAGCTCAGTGGTTAGATAAAGAAAGCGCTGGGCTGCAGTGTGGAAGGCAGTGGTTTGAAGAGCTCAGTGGTTAGATAAAGAAAGCGCTGGGCTGCAGTGTGGAAGGCAGTGGGTTTGAGGAGCTCAATGGTTAGATAAAGAAAGCGCTGGGCTGCAGTGTGGAAGGCAGGGGGTTTGAGGAGCTCAGTGGTTAAAGAAAGCACTGGGCTGCAGTTTTATACAAATGACAAACAGATTGCCATTGTGCATTTGCTTGACAATACTACCACCTACAGGCTGAAAGCTGAAACACCACAAAGCCACAGACCACCGTTTTGAAGACTACGCTGGTACCTTGGCCCCCTCCACCACCTCTTTGCCCAGCTCCTCGATCTCGTCCTCGCTCTCGAATACGCTCTCGAAGTCCTGCAGAGTCCAGCCGTCAAACAGCAAGCGTGGCACTGCGGCGACAGAGCCCACCCACGCAGTTAAAGACAGCTGTGAAATAGTTATCCGAAGCCCTTCCTATCAAGCTCAGAGTTTAGGCACGTCTGTTATGTTCAGGTCGTATTGACCCGGTGCAATTTCAAACACACTGAAACAGCCTTGAACTGATACCATCGTGTTGGTCTTCAGCATAGCTTTTGCTCGTTCGTGTTCAGTATCAGAAATGAATGGAAACTCTCACAGTGACAAAGTGTGTGGAAATACAGAGTCACCAGTGTGTGTATTCCACAGACCTGCACCTGTTTATCACAGAGATGCTGTTACTGGCAGAGAAAACGAGCCTCTAGTAACCTCTGCCTTGTAGAGATTTGTATTGACCTTGTTAATAAACATCTCTCCAGACAGGTGCAGCCATAACCACACATAATAATAACAATACAAGACTAATTGAAAGCATTGTATTGTCCTCGTGCATACAAAGCTACACAGATGAATACCTTGAGTCATATTGACCCGAGTCGTTCTGTTTGTAGACGAGATCAGCTCTAAAAATAATAAACGTCTCAAAGCTCTTATTTTCTGTTTATGAGTTTGTGACCCCAGCCTGGGAGAAGTCATTCAATATTATTGGGAGAAACAAAACATAACAGGAGTGGAAACTGAGCAATATGGCGCTAATGAATAATGAATTTGTATTATAAAGTCTTCTAAAGTCTTATCATTAGTGTCATTATTACTCACCAATCTGAATATTTTTGGAACTTTTCCTTACAGCTTTTATCCAGCCTGTTAAAAAAATAAAAAAATGAAGTCTGTTGTTGAAAAGGAGTTTGAGCAGGGATAGAAACTCACACTAGCCCTGCTGCTGCCGCTGCTGCACCCAGTCCTGGGGTTCAGACCTCAATGAAGTCTAGTATTATTAATATTGAAATGATCAGGAGGCAAGCAATCTTAACCCCTCCCTGTACCCTGGT
This sequence comes from Acipenser ruthenus, assembly GCF_902713425.1. Lineage (NCBI taxonomy): Eukaryota > Metazoa > Chordata > Actinopteri > Acipenseriformes > Acipenseridae > Acipenser > Acipenser ruthenus. Next base: position 21,549,167 of record NC_081216.1, on the reverse strand, counting down.
CCACGTCGTGGAGTCCAGTCACGTGGAATGACTCTGGGCCACGGCGCCGGATCTGTAGCCACACCGGAGACACCGCCGTGAACTTGGGCCCAAACACCTTGGCGACATCGTAACCATGAGAGTTCCACTGTAACCAGGGGAGAGAGAGAGAGAGACAGTGCCAGCTCATTTCAAACTACTGTACCTGCTGTAAAACAGTGAGCACTTTACTGAGCAGAACCTCACTGGAGTGATATACCCACACTGCCCCCTCTCTGTACCCACATTGCCCCCTCTCTGTACCCACACTGCCCCCTCTCTGTACCCACAATGCCCCCTCTCTGTACTCACCGGAGTGATGTACCCCAGCACGGCTCCGCTGAGCTGTCTCTCCCGCACCTTGTCCCCGCAGTAGCGCCCATGCTCCTTGACGATGTCCTTCGCTTTAGGGTCTGTGATCACCAAGCCACGGTCCTGAGCCAGCCGGTCTGAGAGCTGGGTCTGGGGGAGGGGAGGCGGGTCAGAGGGCTAGTGGTCTGCCTGCCTGCCTGCCTATCAATCTACAGTACCTATCTGTCTGAGTTCAGCACCACTAGATCCTCTCTCCAGGGGTTGGGGACGGTCTCACCTCTTTTTCCTGGTTTTTGGCGGCGGCTTTCTTGGCGTCGGTCTTGGACAGCGTGGCGTCGACCAACAGGACAGCCAGAGAGAGAGAGAGGTACAGCACCACAAATACAGCCTTCATATCAGCACTGCGGGGAACTGGGAACACAAACCCAGTACATCAGAGACTGGGAGAGAGAGAGAGAGAGAGAGAGAGAGAGAGAGAGGTACAGCACCACAAATACAGCCTTCATATCAGCACTGCGGGGAACTGGGAACACAAACCCAGTACATCAGAGACTGGGAGAGAGAGAGAGAGAGAGAGAGAGAGAGAGAGAGAGAGAGAGAGAGAGAGAGAGAGAGAGAGAGAGAGAGAGAGAGAGAGAGAGAGAGAGAGAGAGAGAGAGAGAGAGAGGTACAGCACCACAAACACAGCCTTCATATCAGCACTGCGGGGAACTGGGAACACAAACCCAGTACATCAGAGTTTGATATTTAATATTCTAACTATCCAGCAACTACAGCAGAAACAAACCGTGATCATCTGAAGCACAGACATGCCGCGAATGTTTCCGAGGGTTTTGCGTAACCTTTTCACTCACTACGACCTCACACAGGGACGGATAAAAAAATCTTTAAATGGGGGGACATGTGGAAGACGTAAATGCGTGATGACTTCAGCTGAGGATGCTGTCGCGTCCCCCCCCCCCCCCCAATATGAAGCAATGGAAAAAGAATTTATTTATTATGCGTCCAAAGCTACTGTCAATATTGAATGAAAAGGTTAAACTAAAATACAGACACACTTCGACGCATTTAGAATTTTACCGATACAGCAATTGACGTTAAACTGCAAATATTATAATATTCAAAAATAGGTGAAGCATCGTTTCTTATTGGTAGACTGGTGTATTTGGAATTCACCTTTGCGAAGCGAATGTTATTAAATGTGTATTTAGGGTGGCAACCCTTGTAAAATGTAAAATGAATTCCTATGAAAAAGTCTAACCCCAGACTCCCAATATGAATACATGTGTAAGTGTTGTGTACAGAGCACACCTGCCAGAAACACAGAGATCATTATAATTAATAAGAACACAACAGAATCACTGTACCTGTGTTAATTGTATTAAACTTCAGGTAGGCGACACAACTCGCTTTGCGTGCAGTTTTATACAGAAGTCTCCCTTTTTTAAAGTGTATTTAAATTAATCTACAAACTGTTTTAAATCGCCCTAAACTACCCGGCAGCATTTACAGAACAGCACACACAACAGGAAGTCTTTCTGATTCGACAGTCTGAGAAACGCCCCCTTCCTGCACACTTTTTTTTTCTTTTTTATCAGCCGATACTAAATAATAATAATAAAAAAAAAAAAAAAATTAAAAAATGATTTCTGGCCACCAGATGGCACCAGCGCGCTAGCTACAAAGCGAGACGTCACCGGCGAATGTTTGTTTGCATGTTTTTTTTAGCATCTGCTTCAAGTTCCAGTTTAGAATTCCGACTTTCTTTCTAGTTCACCTTATATGGTATTGTTCTTGTGTCTTTTGTGCTGCTGCTGCTATTATTATTATTATTATTATTATTATTATTATTATTATTATTATTATTATTATTATTATTATTATTATGTCTGGTTATGGCTGCACCTGTCTGGAGAGATGTTTATTAACAAGGTCAATATAAATCTCTACAAGGCACAGTTTTCTCTGCCAGTAACAGCATCTCTCTGATAAAGAGGTTGCAAGGGGTTATCAGACAAAGCAATGCTATCAGAGCTGGAGAGAGACAGAGGAGTGGAAGAGGACGTGTCAGAAACTGAAGACAGTAATGATGCGGATCTGATTACCATGCATCGTCCTCTGAGGAGTCTGAAGGGGCCAGCACGGAATCTAATGAAATCGCATCACTGGTAAACCATTGCAACTGACACAGCAGAAATACAAAACATACAGCAAGCACGGGAAATGCACGGGGGACTGAAACGGTACCCTGTAGGTATCACAGAGTGGCTTCCATGCACCGCGTGCTGGTTCGGTGTTTTTCACTAATAATACAGCAGTTGGATACTTCTTGGCTGATGTGTGTCTGTTGGATGCAGTCAGCAATGTGGGTTCACTCCTGCGAGCGAGCCCGTGTTTGCCTCTTGTTTCTTTTTTATGCCATTTTCAAAGAGAAAGCGGTGGAATTGCCTAAGCGGGGCCAGACAGCGGTGTGATTTCCAAATAAGGATATAACTGTCAGGGGAGCCAACACATCTCACCCCTGCAGTCCCAGCTGAATATCTGATTCAATCTGGAATCCTTTTCAGTGCATGTCGCAGCCTGCATTACACTTCTCTATTGTAAAAGCACAGCAAAGCGTAATGAAGCACAGAGAGGTATGGTAAAGCATAGGGAAGCACTGTAAAGCACAGAGAGGTCTGGTAAAGCATAGGGAAGCACTGTAAAGCACAGAGAGGTCTGGTAAAGCATAGGGAAGCATTGTAAAGCACAGAGAGGTGTGGTAAAGCATAGGGAAGCATTGTAAAGCACAGAGAGGTCTGGTAAAGCATAGGGATGCATTGTAAAGCACAGAGAGGTCTGCTAAAGCATAGGGAAGCATTGTAAAGCACAGAGAGGTCTGGTAAAGCATAGGGAAGCATTGTAAAGCACAGAGAGGTCTGGTAAAGCATAGGAAAGCATTGTAAAGCACAGAGAGGTCTGGTAAAGCATAGGGAAGCATTGTAAAGCACAGAGAGGTCTGGTAAAGCATAGGGAAGCATTGTAAAGCACAGAGAGGTCTGGTAAAGCATAGGGAAGCATTGTAAAGCACAGAGAGGTCTGGTAAAGCATAGGGAAGCATTGTAAAGCACAGAGAGGTCTGGCAAAGCATAGGAAAGCATTGTAAAGCACAGAGAGGTCTGGTAAAGCATAGGGAAGCATTGTAAAGCACAGAGAGGTATGGTAAAGCATAGGGAAGCATTGTAAAGCACAGAGAGGTCTGGTAAAGCATAGGAAAGCATTGTAAAGCACACAGAGGTGTGGTAAAGCATAGGCAAGCATTGTAAAGCACAGAGAGGTGTGGTAAAGCATAGGGAAGCATTGTAAAGCACAGAGAGGTCTGGTAAAGCATAGGGAAGCATTGTAAAGCACAGAGAGGTGTGGTAAAGCATAGGAAAGCATTGTAAAGCACAGAGAGTTGGTAAAGCATATTATAAAGTGGCAAACCTTTCTTGTTGTTGTTCTTTATGTGTTTAACTTGATCTCTCTCTAGCTCGGGTTTCTTTCAGACTGGCACGTTTCAGATGACAGGGGAGAGCACGCAGGCAGAGTTTATCTTGGGTTTATTTAGTTTTTATTTGCTACAAATCACTGAAATCTTTATTTAAAGTCTGGAGCTGCTTTGGACATCAAAGTTTCTCATTGTGTAATATTTACACAAGTTAATTCAAACAACAGGAGGTGATCAATTAAATTTCAATTACATTTCAATTACATTTCAATGTATTTTATTTATAGAGCGCCTTTCATAGCACAGTATCTCAAAGCGCTTTAGAGAACGAAGAACGTAGAGCCAACAAAGTAATACAAAATTACAAATATAATAATAATAATAATAATATTAATAATAATAATAATAATAATAATAATACTAATACTACTACTACCACTACTACTAATAATAATAATAATAATACTAATAATAATAATAATAATAATAATAATAATAATAATAATAATAATAATTAACCACTGAAGAGAGGAAACAATTTAGAAAATATTAAAATTGGGAGTGAAATTCAGTTAATGAAGATGGAGGGTGGGAGTCTGTGATGCTACTGCTAGTGCTAATATAGTCTAGATCAGTGGTTTCCGACTGAGCTCTCAATTACTCAGCTAGACCCCTTCATTGAACTGATCATTTGAAGAGTTCAAGTTACTTCTACAATGTTGTAGCGAACTTGAACTCTGCAACTCTTAAGAGCTGAAAACAATTACAAAAGGTCTAATTAAGCAAATGTTCAGCTCAATTAAGGGGTCTAGCTGAGTAATTGAGAGCTCAGTTGGAATGAAAGCCAGCAGACACAGGGGGTCCCCAGGACCAGGGTTGAGAAACACTGGTCTAGATCAGTGTCCCTCCTGGCTTTTATTCCAACTGTACCCTAAATTACTTAATTGGTCCAATGAATTAATTGAGGGCACAGTTGGAACAAAGACCAAAAGGGACACAGTCCCTCCAGGACCAGGGTTGGAGATCCCTGCTCTAGATAACACACACATGGGTTGCAAAGCCTTGCTTAGCAGAACGGTGATGGCCCAGCTACTCCACTGCTCTCTTTTTTTTTTGTCTTGTATTTGAACAGTTCTTGTGTGATGAAAGCCAGCTCTCTCAGTGTCGACTCCATCACAGTGGAGCACAGATACAGCACTGCCCAAATAAACACACTGCAGGCGAGACACTGGCAGCACTCCTTTAAAGGGAGTTAAGAGACTGGATTAGAAAGCCTTGCTTGGATCTCCTGTGAAGTCCGTGTCGAGTCACGCAGTCCGGCCCAGTCCGGGACACGCTTCCTGTGGCTGCGCTGTGGCGAGCGTGTCACATGACTGTCTTGGTTCATCACTGCCAGGGGCCTCCAGGGGCCCCCTCCCTCAGTCCAGTCCAGCAAGCGTCAGTGCAGCGGTCAGCACAGCCCTGGCCTGGGGGAGGGGGAGGGGGCGAGGCTAGCTGCTGGTCAGCTGACCGACCACTCTGAGCAGCGTCTGGTTCTCATCCCGCAGCGTGTGGTTCTCCTGCTCAAGCCCGTCGAGGTCCTGAAGGGGTTAAAAGAGAAGCTTGGTACCGGAGTGCTGGAACCAGAACCACCTGAACTGAGCACTGGAACCAGAACCACCTAAACTGAGCTCTGACACAACCTGAACTGAGTGCTAACACCAGAACCACCTGAACTGAGCACTGGAACCAGAACCACCTGAACTGAGCTCTGACACCAGAACCAGCTGAACTGAACACTGACACCAGAACCACCTGAACTGAGCGCTGACACCAGAACCACCTGAACTGAGCGCTGACACCAGAACCACCTGAACTGAGCGCTGACACCAGAACCACCTGAACTGAGCACTGACACCAGAACCACCTGAACTGAGCTCTGTTATTATTATTATTATTATTATTATTATTATTATTATTATTATTAGCTGTAGTACTAATCTTAGTGTTATTGCTATTTATTATTAACATTGTTATAAGCCAGTAGCATTGTTAGTATTATTATTGTAGTAGTAATCGCAGCAGTATTGCTATGAGCAGCAGCAGCAGCAGTATTGCTATGAGCAGCAGCAGCAGCAGCAGCAGTATTGCTATGAGCAGCAGCAGTAGCAGCAGCAGTATTGCTATGAGCAGCAGCAGCAGTAGCAGCAGCAGTAGCAGCAGCAGTATTGCTATGAGCAGCAGCAGCAGCAGTATTGCTATGAGCAGCAGCAGTAGCAGCAGCAGTATTGCTATGAGCAGCAGCAGCAGCAGCAGTAGCAGCAGCAGCAGCAGTAGTAGCAGTATTTCTATGAGCAGCAGCAGCAGCAGCAGCAGCAGTAGCAGCAGCAGTATTGCTATGAGCAACAGCAGCAGCAGCAGTATTGCTATGAGCAACAGCAGCAGCAGCAGTATTGCTATGAGCAACAGCAGCAGCAGCAGTAGCAGCAGCAGTATTGCTATGAGCAACAGCAGCAGCAGCAGTATTGCTATGAGCAACAGCAGCAGCAGCAGTATTGCTATGAGCAGCAGCAGCAGCAGCAGTATTGCTATGAGCAACAGCAGCAGCAGCAGTATTGCTATGAGCAACAGCAGCAGCAGCAGTATTGCTATGAGCAGCAGCAGCAGCAGCAGTATTGCTATGAGCAACAGCAGCAGCAGCAGTATTGCTATGAGCAGCAGCAGCAGCAGCAGTATTGCTATGAGCAACAGCAGCAGCAGCAGTAGCAGCAGCAGCAGCAGTAGTAGCAGTATTTCTATGAGCAGCAGCAGCAGCAGCAGTAGTGTGATTGCTGTTCCCGTCTCTACCTCGCTCATGTGTCCGATCTCAGCCTGCAGTTTCAGGATCAGACCCTCCTTCTCCTGCAGCTGTCGGCTCAGCTTCTGATTTGCCTGCTTCTCTCCACTCACCACCTGAGCACAAACACAGAGGCTTTACAACAGAGCTGAGGGGCTGGCAGAGGAAACAGTGAGGGGGGGGTGCTGTCAGAGGGAACAGTGAGGGGGGGCTGTCAGAGGGAACAGTGAGGGGGGGCTGTCAGAGGGAACAGTGAGGGGGGGCTGTCATAGGGCATGTTCCTGCGTTACCTTCTCCAGCTCATGCAGCCTCCTCTCCAGTGGGGGGGTCTCTCTCTCGGGGGCCGGCTTGCCCAGTCCGCCGCTCTGCTTGCGGCTCAGAGGGGTGTGGTCCTGGGCTCCCGTCCGGCTGGGGAGACGAGACACAGCGTGAAGGACACGTCCCCCCACACACGCCGAGAACCAATCAGCTGCTTCCCCCTACTGACTGGCATGCTTTCAGACAGTTGACATGCTTTGAGCCAGACGACAGATGTCTGTTTGCTACAATTCCAATTCCATTTAGAGCAGGTTATAATGTTACCGTTCAAACTGGACCCTGTCAGTTTGCTCAACACCAGCCCAGACTCACCTCTTCTGCCGTGTGAGTGCCACTCGGGGCGCATCCTGCAACGAGATGGGAGAGCAGCGTTACCCCAACCACCCTGTGAGAGGATGCCTTTCACAGCCTTGCTCCGCCCAGTGATAATGCCGCTAGTGCAAACAATAGGTAACGAGGGTGTATTTACAGGTCTTGTTTAACCCTCCTATGAAAATGGGGGGAATGGTCAAGCTGCTGGTTCCAGTAATGGGTAAGAAGATGGATTTCGGAGCCTCGTTAGCAAGCCTTTAAAACAGGGGCAGTGATACGCTGACTATACATCTACACATGAACTATCCATCTGTACATCTACACATGAACTATACATCCACACATGAACTATACATCTACACATCTACACATGAACTATACATCCACACATGAACTATCCATCTATACATCTACACATGAACTATACATCCACACATGAACTATACATCTACACATCCACACATGAACTATACATCTACACATGAACTATACATCTACACATCCACACATGAACTATACATCCACACATGAACTATCCATCTATACATCCACACATGAACTATACATCCACACATGAACTATCCATCTATACATCTACACATGAACTAAACATCCACACATGAACTATACATCTACACATCCACACATGAACTATACATCTACACATCCACACATGAACTATACATCTACACATGAACTATACATCTATACTGTACATCTGCACCGCCTCTATACATTAACCGCTGCACCGTGAATTCAACCCTTGCTGTGCTCCAGGGGCTGGGCGGATGTAAATATAGAAGACCTGTTTCAGAAGAGTCTCACAGCTGCCAGGCAGTCACCACAGCTCTTATTAAACTGCACAGAGACACACCACTAATCCCACTGCTGGTCATTTGTAAGAAAAAACCAAACATTTTCAATTCAGCCACTTCAGTGAGGCACCATTAAGATTGAGAGAGAGAGAGAGAGAGACTGGAATAGAAGCCTTGTATTATATGATATCAGAGGCAGAGAGCTAATATTGGTCTCTTGTTGATTTCTATGGAGGTCAGGCGTTCTGTTACTACGCAATAATGGAACAGCAAATAAAGCCACCCCTGCTAAAACTACTGCTTACTGATTAAACGCTTCACATGGATGAAAAACGTTACCTCTTTCAGTGACTACAATGATTATTTCAGACAAACAGAAGAAATTAAATGAAAATGGTATAATAGCGATAATGGCACTGCCATGGCATGTTCCTCAGTCATAATGGAACTTGATCAGTTATTGACCCTTAAATATCTGACGCCGTGTTGGAGCAGAGACACTGGGGTGGATCGCAGTCCTATAGTCTATAGTATCAGATTCCTTACTCTAGCGGCAGTGCAGTGGTTGCAGTCACTCACCGCAGGGTTCGATTTTGGGAGGTCTGGGTGTCCCTGCTTCTCGATGGCAGCGCCCCCCTCTCCTTCATCAGGACTCTGAGAAAGAGAGAAAAGAAGAAAGAGAGACAGTGAGCTGGAAGAGAACAGAAAATCTAAAATGGGAGGATGGAGGAGAGCTGCAGAGGCCAGGAGCACAGCGCAGCCCTGCTGCAGAGACCTGGAGCACAGCGCAGCCCTGCTGCAGAGACCTGGAGCACAGCACAGCCCCCTGACCCCCTCTTCTGAGTGTTACCTCAGTGCCTAGGGGCAGGTTCACCACCCCAGTGGATCTTCTCTTCTCCCTCAACTTCCTCTTCTCCACCTGCGTCTTGTTCTTGCGATGGGCGGAGGCCCCGCCCTTCTGTTCCTTCCCGCGAGGGGAGGGGCTAGCCGACCCCGCCCCCTCTTTGTGAACCCGCTCCTCCTTGGCCGACTCCTCTCTCGCGGGGGGCGTGGCTGTGCCTGCTCTGGGAGCGATGCTTGGGGGAGGCTGGCGTGTCTGTGTCGCTGGCCTGGCTGCTGGGTTCTTACTGGGAGCTGCCATGGCGCCGTCGCCCCCTGCAGGCTGGCTGGGGCACAGCAGTCCTGTTCCGTTCCCGCTGGATCGCAGTTTCAGGCGTTCCCGCTTCGCTTTCCACTCCTCCAGGAAACCCACCTGCTCCGAGCCGGGGGGAGCCGGGCCGCGAGGGGCGCGAGATGAGCCGGGCCCAGGGACAGAACCAGGACCAGGACCTCCGCTCGACATCCTGGAGAAACACTGTGGAGGATATACTGGGGAGGGGGCTGTGTGACAGAGAGAGAGGGAGAGAGAGGGAGACAGGGTTAGGGTTACCACGTACATTTCCACAGTGATTTGACAGTTTTCCCCTCCCTTTTCCAATGGTTATGCTGTGTATTTAACATGTTTTTTTAATGTGCTTTACCATACCAGCACATCGAAGCAAAGCATTACAGACAGACAGACAGACAGACAGACAGACAGACAGACAGACAGGCAGGCAGACAGACAGACAGGCAGGCAGACTGGCCGGCAGACAGACAAATATAGACAGATAGGCTGGCAGACTGGCAGACAAACATCTTTACCATACCTCTCACTATGCTTTGCTGTGCGGTGTTACACTGTGTTGTGCTTTTACTGTGGGGAACTTTTATCAGGGTAGACACAGCAAGTAAAATACTGAGGTCTTTATTGTAAGAGTTACAACAGCAAAAGCTGGTGTTAGCTTAGTTACATGCTTCAAGAATGTGCTTGAAAACACACTTTAAAACAAAGCTTGAACCCGTGCCTAACAGCTACAGGAGCCCTGCTGTGGTCCCCTGCCTCTCCACATCTGGGAGCAGAATTCCAGAGGTGCTGTCTAGAACGTTTCCGAGCACATCTGCAGGGACAAAACGTCAAAAAAACAAAAACACAAAAAAAAAAAGAGCAAAAACTGAAGCAGCAACAATCCTGTCTTTCACACTCTCCCAAAAAGGCAGGGAACTCATTTTATAATAATCCTGCGAATCATTTTGAATAATTCATTCCTATTGCTTCTAGTATGGTCATCCCTCCCCTCCTCCCTCCAATTCTTCACTATTGCAAACAACAAGGATAGTAAGGAGTGCTGCTCACCTGTCTGTCTGTCTGTCTCTCAGTCTGTCCGTCTCCCAGCTGCAGGATTCCAGTCTCCTCTGTCTGTCTGTCTGTAACAGCTGGATGGAGCGAGAGAGAGAGAGAAAGAGAGAGAGGTAGGAGAGGAGGGGAGGGGAGTGGGAGGAGGATTGAGGGAGGAGGATTGAGGGAGGGGAGGAGGGAGGATCAGGAAAGGTAAAGTGGAGAGGGGGAGAGGTAAAATTAAACCAAGTCAAACATTTTGGGAATGCCTTCATCAGTGGAATGGATGCAGGGAGGAGTGGGTGTGGGAGAGCTCTGACAGGCTGCTCCCTACGGACTCAGTTTGGTCAGATACTGCTGCCTAAACAGAGGAGATAAGGTTTGAGACACCGTGAGGCTTACAGAGGGAGGGAGATGTAGGGAGTGAGAGAGAGGGAGGGAGGGCTTTACAATGCTTACCTATGCTTTCCCATGCCTTCACTGTGCTTGATTACTACTTTGCTATAATGGCATTTACAATACAGCACACTGCACTTGAAGTATTGGTTCAGGGTAAACGATGTCCACTCCTTTGAAGATGTGAAAGATTTCGATGTTCTTTGTTCTGGGCCAGTCAATGAACCTGCCTGGTGAAACGCACACTGCTTCCTGCCTGCGTGTGTCTGTCTCCGACCCCCCGTGAAGTTCACTTCCCGCACATTCCTGCAATCCTGTCAAGTTTCTGGGAACTTGAGGGCTGAGAAAGGGCAATCGGGAGCAATTCTGGAGCGAGACTGTACACTGGAAGCTGTTTTCATGAGTGCTGTGTGTCAGCTGTCAGACAGAGAGCTTTGAGTCCTGTGCTGAACCCGCCACTTAGATCCCTAGTGTAGGTCTTGTGACGTATCCCACAGTATTGTGTGATCAAGCACTGTGAAGGCTGTGGGGTTTAAAACAAATGTCAACGGCAACTCACTAAGAATACTGTGTCCAATTCTGGTCACCGCTGCACTGAAGGGACCTTATGGCCCTGGAGAGAGACCTGCAGGGCTGGAAAGACCGAGCTACAAGACAGGCTGAAAGAACTTGTGAAGTCTTTGAAATCTGTTGAAATAGTTCACCCAAACCAATACTTCAAGCACAGCACAGAAACTGGGGCCTGCGGACACACAGTGTGGAAATGAAGTGGAGACAGACTTAGGACAGAGGGAAGGAGACACTGCTTCACACAGAGAGTAGTGAGGGGACGGAATGGGTTACCTTGTTGAGGCAGAATCACTGAGATCCTTGACAAGGTTCTGAGATCAATCAGCTGCTAGGAACCGGACGAGCTCTGATTGGCCGAATGCCCTCCTCCGGACCGAGCTCTGATTGGCCAAATGGACTCTCATTCGTAGTTTTTCTTGTGTTCTGAAAACAGGAACAGAAAAGGGGCCTGCAGTACCCGCTCGTTCCCACTAGGTGTCAGCCACGGGCCGCTCAGTGCTGCGCCTGGCTGCAGTCCTGGATTCCCATGGCTGGAGGCCTGGGAAGAAAATCTAAGTTCCTCCACACTTCCCGGGTTTTCCCTTATAAGGTCAGCTCTGTCTCCTCCGTGTGGGAGTTTGGGAGTGTGTGTCTGAGGATATTTAGGGCTCAGGCAAACTGAGCAGCCTTATTAGGTGCTTAGACACAGTATTTACAATAAAGGCACTGTGAGCTGGCCAGGCAGACACAGAGCTAATCAGAGAGCGTCTTAACTCTTTAACTGTGCTACTGCTGTAGTCTCCTTGTTAAAATATATACAGACCCCCCCCCCCCCCTCTTAATCCTTCCATGATAAACACTTCTCATTTCAGCAGTTTTTATTAACGGACTGCTGGCAAACAAAATTTTTATTGCTATTTTCAAGTTAAAATTCCACTAGATTTTTAGTGGATTAGAGAAGAGGGAGGCTGTTCAGAGAGTATAAGAGCTTCTCTTTCTCTGCTCCATCACCAGCACAGAGCAGAGGGAGGCTGTTCAGAGAGTATAAGAGCTTACCAAATAACGATAACTATGGTGGCTGTGTGCAGTCATGAAATGCTAACTCTGCACAGCTGCATAAAACGCTAAATACAATTGAAATATTGTAAATGTTGGTCTCAGGTGTCTGTTTAGTTCGTCGTTCTGTTTCAATGGTTTGTTTTGTGGCGTTTACAACTATACAGTTCTATTCTGCTGCAGTATATTTGGGGTACGCGTGTATGCAAAGTCTTGCTAGAAACGAAAGCTTCCTCGTGTGTGGCTGTGTGAGTGTGTGTGTGTGTAAGAACTTTAGGATTGAGGCATTATTTAAAAAAAAAAAAAAAAAAAAACTTTATGAAGATAATTTAGAATCTTGTATTTACCATCACGTAATCCAAGAAAGTCTACCGGAAGCCATAATAGTCGTACAGTAGTATTTCATGTTTGTTTTCGAAAGGTCACATTTTCCAATGTGTCAGCTTTTCGTTAAGTATATGGAAAACTACAAAGCGGTATGCAATTCAATATGTTGGTGTAACATTATTCAGCAGGTTTCATTGGACTTTGTGAAGGAAAATGAGTTCATTCTGTTGGGTGATGCAACACTTTTGGCCGTTGCTTTATTTCACACACACACACACACACAACGACAAAGAAACACGAATTATCAAACAAACACAGATTTTATTTAGGTATCATGTGCTGTTCAGGTGCCGTCAACTTTAATATATTAGAAAATATGTGAAAAATATTAAGAAACATGAAACTTTCTTTGTCATTTTTTTTAATATGGTTATTAATATTACAATATATATTTATATATTCATTCACTACATCCCTTCCTCTCTATGTTCAAGGAAACAAAAACACACTTTGCCAAACAAAACCGTTATAAAAACAATGAAATGCGGTGCAATATTGGGCAGTGACCTTTCACCCCTGTGCTCTCTGGATGTGCCACACTATAGTTCGAACTGGCTAAGCGAATAAAAACGCGTCCTTCAGTCTCCACGGCAACCACATCCTCGCTAACAACATCAGCCTCAATGTGGTCTGCTGAAGCACCAGGCTATTGTACCGTATTAGCCTGAATATAAGCAGGTCTGTACACAGCAAGAATTGGTGCATGGTCCCAATCACATCATTGTCATTATCGGTGGGATTTGTTTTTTTATTTATAGTATTAATGTAATAATCTAACAAATGAAAACGTTTCATGCTATCGGTGGAAGCGGTGGATCTCTCGTCCATAGAAGGCCGACCTGCATCTTACTGCAACGATGGTCTTGTATTGACTTGTGATCGCAGTTTCATCATTACAGTACGACGGTGTCTAGTGGAGATTGTACAATGACGAGGCCGGGTTCAGCTTAAGGATCTGTGGCGTGTGCTTCTCCCAGTGAGCGGGACGGGCCGGCAGTCTGTACAGAAGACCACAGGGTTACAAACACAGAATCACCACTGAGCTCCACTGCAGAGAAGGGCAGAGCCTGGCCGTGTGGTCAGTTTCCCAGCGTGCTCCGGTCCCTGAAGCACGAGGGAGCTCAGGGGAGGCGTGGAGAGAGAGCAGCAGGGTTTGCCGGTCACACAGCACAGGGGCGAGTGGCATGCCTGTGAAGAAGGCCAAATAAGCTCCAGAATCCTCCAGCAGCATTTGGGGAAGAACAAGCTGCCAGGCTGCTGTGCTTTGTGGTCTTGTATCCTGACACAAACATGCACTCCTCTATGACAAGATGATTCAGCGTGTAAAGAAAGTGTCACGACTCATCGATAAAGTGAACCCTGTCTGTCTGTCTGTACCGACTATACCAACTGACTGTACTGTCTGTCTGTCTGTCTGTCTGTCTGTCTGTCAGCACAGGGGCGAGTTCAAAGCTTGTGAAAGGTGGAGATTGAGGCCAAGGGGCATTCAAACAGCTACAGAAAAACATCAAAAACAAAACAACAAATGAATAGATCTGAGGCACAGTATATGTTATATCTGGTGATTCATTAAAAGGGAACGCATAAACACAGTGGGTGTCATAATTCACACAACATTGTGGAAGCATCGCGAGAACTGGAGGGAATGTGGAGGAGGAACGCTGTCTGTGACGATACTGAACCGCTGGGCAGACAAGAGAACTGAAATCAGCGCAAAACAACAACGCTGAACCAATTCTACGTGGGCACGTGACTCTCTCTCAAAATCACCTCAATCCAGGACGCTCTTCACAGAGAGCTAACCAAGGTTTGAAAACCCATTCTCTTACCCATCAGCACAGCAATGGGAGCACTGGTGCTGCTGTTCTCTTGCTGGTATGTTCTTTATCCTTGTTTTTTTTTGTAGTTGCTGCTGCTTCCTGCTAGCTCATCACTTCCTGCTGTGCTGCGGTTCTTTCTGTCCCTGACCGTGTGACCCTCAGCGCAGCAGGAAGCCGCAGTTTCCCTGGAGCGCCGTCTCTGAAGCCTCCTGAGATAACATGAACCAACACACGACGTGCAGATTCTCGGCACAGTGAAAGAAACGGATTTCAAAGCAGAGGCTAGCTCTGCTGTGAGCACGTCGCCTCTGTGAAAGGATGGCCAGCATGAGCTCCATTTATTAAATCCTTACAAAGGTTTACCACACTAAATTTGCACGGCATTTTTGCAGATTTCCCCCAAGCTACCCATGAGTCGCTTTTGGATAAAAGTGTCTGCTAAATGACTAATTAATAATAATTAATAATGATTACACGATGCATTTATCATAGCTTACCCTGGTTTGCCATGTTTTTTAATATGCTTTACCATACCTCTCTGTGCTTTACAATGCTTCCCTATGCTTTACCACACCTCTCTGTGCTTTACAATGCTTCCCTATGCTTTACCGGACCTCTCCATGCTTTACAATGCTTCCCTATGCTTTACCACACCTCTCTGTGCTTTACAATGTTTTGTTACACTGTGCTGTGCTTTTATTGTGGGAAACCTTTATATGGGATGGGAAATACATTTCTTGGGACGAACACCCATGTATAATTTAATCAAATTCAAGCAAGAATGGAATGGCACATGTTTGAGCATGTGTGTGTCAGTGTGTGTCTGTGTCTGTGTCCGTGCACATGTGCGTGTCAGTGCATGTGTGTGTGTTTGTGTTTTGGCGAGTGCTTCAGTGTGTGTGTCAGTGTGTGTGTGTCAGTGTGTGTGTGTGCGTCAGCGTGTGTGTCAGTGTGTGCGTGTGTCAGCGTGTGCGTGTCAGTGTGTGCGTGTGTCAGCGTGTGCGTGTGTCAGTAAGCGTGTGTGTCAGTGTGTGTGTGTGTCAGCATGTGTGTGTGTCAGCGTGTGCGTGTCAGTGTGTGCGTGTCAGTGTGTGTGTGTGTGTGTCAGAGTGTGCGTCAGCGTGTGTGTGTCAGTGTCAGTCAGCTGGTTGACTCGTTTCTTATTTTTCTTTCCCTCCTTCCTCCTCTTCCTTCTCTCTTTGGCACTGGAACGCATAGCGGCCGACAGATGGACAGAACGGGCAGACAGTCTCTCCCTCTCTCGCTCGTCCTGCCACAAGTCTCCACCGGGTGGCGCTATTTGGACAGCTTGCTGATGACGCGGATCAGAGCTCCGTTCTCATCTTTCAAACGCTGATTGTCGGCCTTCAGATTCGATAAGACCTGCAGAGAGGGGGAGAGGAAGGGAGAAGGGGAGAGAAGGGGTGGGGAGAGGATAATTAAACTATGAAGCTAATCTTAATGTGCTGTATCACATCAGTATCAGAGTCTGCTATTTATTATAAAGACATTTCAGAGGGCTGGATCGCATCAGTATCAGGGTCTAGTGCTGTATATTATAAAGACATTTCAGAGGGCTGTATCACATCCATATCAGGGTCTAGTGCTATATATTATAAAGACATTTCAGAGGGCTGGATCGCATCAGTATCAGGGTCTAGTGCTATATATTATAAAGACATTTCAGAGGGCTGGATCGCATCAATATCAGAGTCTAGTGCTATATATTATAAATACATTTTAGAGGGCTGGATCACAGGGTCTGCTATTATATTATATAACTACATGTAAACTCTACAGCAGCCAGCCTCTCACCTCTATGTCTTCATCCAGCTCTGAGACTCTTCTCTCCAGGGATCGGCGCTCCTGCAGGGTGAGAGAGTGAGATGGTGAGGGAGGAAGTGAGGGTGTCAGGGAGTGACCTGACACATTTGTGTGATAAATCAGCTTCCACGAACCAGACAAGCATTCATAACCCCAAATCGTCTTCCCTGGTCAGCACAAATCGCCAGGGCTCAATCACTGGTCAGCACAATCGCCAGCGCTCATTCACACTGGGCACATGTGGAATGAACTTGAACCCTGCTGAACCGATCTAATGAAGACGCTCGCGCGCACAGACCCACAGGAGGAGGAGTTTCTCTCACCTTCTTCTCCATCTCCAGCAGCACAGAGCGGTCTGCAAAGCGCTCCTGCATCTGTGGGGAGAGAGGGCAGAATTACACACACAGAGAGACATAGAGACAGAGAGAGATACACAGGCACACACAGAGAGATACAGATAGAGACACACACAGAGACAGACAGAGAGCCACACAGAGAGACACAGTTACCAACACAGAGACCGAGAGAGAGAGAGACACACACAGAGATACACACAGAGAGATACACAGAGAGACACAAAGTTACCAGCACAGAGAGACACACAGGGATATACAGATAGAGACACACAGAGACACAGAGAGAGAGACACACAGACACAGACAGTCAGTTACCTGGCTGGCCTTGTCCAGTTCCCCTTTGGTCTGGATGATCTTTTTCTGGGAGTCCTGGAACTGAGACTGTAGCCGGGCATTCTCCCTGCTCATCTCCTCATAGAGCTGGGGAGGGGAAGGGGGAAAGGGGGGAGTGGCATTAGGGGAAGCAGCTGGTTGGTTCTGACCGGTGTGGTTTTGTTTGCTACAATGATGCTGAGACTGTGACTCCACCCACCTTCTTGTAGTCCTTCCTGTCCGTCTCGGAGGGGTCAGAGCGAGAGTAGGCGGAGCTAGAGCGAGAGTGGAGGGAGGAGCCACGGCTAGCATTCCTGTCATTGGCCATCAACTCACCCCTGAGGAAATTCAATCCAATGGTGTGTCAGTAATTCAAGTGTTACAGATGCCTTCCTCGCAGTGTGAGCTTTACAGGAACATTTTCAACGGAATGATTTATAAATCTGCATAACTAGCCAGCGTGGAACGGGTCAGTTCAATGAAATGAAACAGGGAACAGTGAGAAGGGTCAGCGTTCGAAACACAACCATACAGGGCTGTGCTCTCAGACCCACACAATACATTACTGCTGTCTGCCTGCCTGCCTGCCTTCCTCTCCAACATGATTAATGACAGCTATATACATATTACATATTTATTCATGATAGATTTTACACAATGAGCACATCAAACTCTCTGGGATCAGAGCAGGGATGGGTATAAGACTCCTATTGCACAGCAGTGTCATCCATTCCAGGTTTTACTACCAGCTTGATTAGCCGCAGTGTACAGTGAAGCTCAGCCGTGTCTTAATAAACTCATAGTGAAACCAGGAATGGATCAAACTGCTGTGCAATGGGAGTCTTCTTTCAGTTGCAGTGCAGTGAGCTGGAAGGTGTGTATCTCATGTCAATGGAACACACTGCTAGCAGATCTGACTCCACTGCTTCATTCACTGAGTGATTCACAGACAGAACAAACAGAGGGGGCTTACCTGTTGAGCCTGTCAGCCTGAAATACAAACGAGAGAGAGAGAGAGACAGGTTAGTGGTCATGTGACCTGCCCAGCCCTCACCGGCACGCAACATATGACCCGCCAACTACAAACACACAGGCACCAGCAAGACTGCAGATTCAGCATGCAACCCTATGTGTCTCAGTGCGTCTCAGTGTGTGTGTGCGTGTGCGCGAGTGTCTTTGTCTCTGTGTGTGTCTCAGTGCGTGTGTCAGTGTGTTTTACTGCATGAGTCTTTCAGTGTGCGTCTACATACGCAAATATTTAAAAGAAAAAAAAACTTTTACATACAAACTACAAAAAACAAATCCAGCATTCCTTACAAGAGATTGCGTACAGTACATACCCAACCAGACAGAGCCTCAACTTAAACACTCAATCACGATTCCTTTTAGAACGACACAAAACCAGAAGTCAAGCACACAAACGTTTCAGCTGGTAGTAGTGCCTTCTTCACTGCATTCACAAGAACAATAATAAATTCCTTCACAAACTCTGAATCCAAGTGACAGAATAAAGTTCCACTCCCATCGGAAAAGCTGA
Organism: Acipenser ruthenus; assembly: GCF_902713425.1. Classification (NCBI taxonomy): domain Eukaryota; kingdom Metazoa; phylum Chordata; class Actinopteri; order Acipenseriformes; family Acipenseridae; genus Acipenser; species Acipenser ruthenus. The sequence continues at coordinate 21,530,674 of NC_081216.1, read as the reverse complement.
AACGGGGAACGTCCTCTTTGAAAACAGGAAAGCGAGCATGTCTCAGCCCAGCTTCAGATCAGTACCCATCGCAGTGTCGGTGCCAAGAGTCTGGGTCGTGCTGCTGTGTTCAAGGGACAAAAACACAGAGACCCCCTGCTAGGAAGCAGACAGCCACCCCCGGACCGCCTCAGCTGGGTGAAGTCCAGGCAGGTTGGCTAATCTGATTACCAGACCCCCTCCCCTCTCCCCCCCTGCTCCCTACAGGAAGTAGAGAATCTGGGCGTCTGGTTTTCCTGTTTCCCTTCCTGGGTTTGTGAGAGATTTAAAAATCAAGTTTTAAAACAAATCCACTGAGCTTTCTCTAACTACTGAGCTCCTCAAACCTGCTGCCTTCCACGCTGCAGCCCAGCGCTTTCTTTATCTAACCACTGAGCTCCTCAAACCCCCTGCCTTCCACACTGCAGCCCAGCGCTTTCTTTATCTAACTACTGAGCTCCTCAAATCTGCTGCCTTCCACACTGAAGCCCAGCGCTTTCTTTATCTAACCACTGAGCTCCTCAAACCCACTGCCTTCCACACTGCAGCCCAGCGCTTTCTTTATCTAACCACTGAGCTCCTCAAACCCCACTGCCTTCCACACTGCAGCCCAGCGCTTTCTTTATCTAACCACTGAGCTCCTCAAACCCGCTGCCTTCCACACTGAAGCCCAGCGCTTTCTTTATCTAACCATCTTTCTGTTCTATAAATTACTATGTCCAGTTGACCCTGTCTCTCTCTATATGGTTTAAGAGTGTCTTCTCGGTTCACAGTCCTCTGTCCCACCCAAAGTGCTCATGATAAGACACACTTTTACCACAAGAGAGAGAAAGAGACCGGGTCAACTGGACATATGAACTTGTCCAAGAGACAGGGTGGACTTGACATATGAACGGAGTACAAACATGTTTTCATTTAAAAGAGCGCAGTACATCGTGAATGCCGGTATCTTGTCTTTGTAATTTTTATCAGTCGCTAGTCTGCCGTCCACGAGGTGATGCCGAGGGTAATAGAAGAGGTGCTGGAACGCTCTGGAATTGTCGGAGTGCGCTGTGGAGCTCTGAGTTCAGCACTGCCACTGCTGTAATCCCCACTGAGTCTGAATGAGTCTGATTGAGCCGCTCACAGGAGATTAGAGGCAGTCACAACCCGACGTGAGCCTGCCCTGCCTTCAGCAGGAAGCAAAGCGACAGAAATGCAACCTCAGAGTCAGAGCACCGCGGGATACAGGGGCCAGCCACGGGCTACTCCTCATTCTAGAGTCCTCCCTCCCTCCCCTCCAGTAAACAGTTAGGGTTAATCTGGGCAGGGAATCGCCTGCTTGCAACACTCCAAATCTCATTAATACAAACATGATCCGACACTAAACCCTGCAGTTCAGGGGCTGTCCACAGGAGGCAGCGCAGGCAGCGTTTTGGTTTGGTGTGTGTGTGTGTGTGTGTGTGTGTGTGTGTGCGCGTGCGTGTGCATCTCTGAGTGTGGTTTATTTTGTTCATCTTGTACTGTTTGCTGTTTTTCTATGACCCCTAAGAAAGAGCTGTGTATGTCACCGGTTTTAACTCCCCCAACCCTCCCCCCCCCCCGCTCACCTGCTCGGCCCGGCCCCCTCCCTCCTCCTCTCCGGTGTCCTCCTCGTCATCACTCTGTTGAGCACAAGGGGGTGCAATGAGGCGGAAAACTCACAACAGGAATGCACTCCCTGTATCTCTCTCCACCCTCCCCCCCCCCCCCGCATGTTGGATCAGTCCAGCCCAATCCACGTCCGTCCATCTATGTTGTTCAGTCCAGTGCACCCCTCTCCTCATGTGTTTGTTCAGTCCAGTCCACCCCTATCCTCACTGTGTTGGTTCAGTCCGGTCCCCCCCTCTCCTCTGGGTGTTGGTTCAGTCCAGCCCACTCCATGTCCGTCTGTCTGTGTTGGTTCACTCCAGTCCACCCGTCTCCTCACCGTATTGGTTCAGTCCAGTCCCCCCCCCTCTCCTCATGTGTTGGTTAAGTCCAGTCCCCCCCACTCTCCTCATGTGTTGGTTAAGTCCAGTCTCCCCCCCCCCCCTCTCCTCATGTGTTGGTTCAGTCCAGTCCCCCCCCCCCCCCCCCTCTCCTCACCTCACCGTGTTGGTTCAGTCCAGTCGCCCCCCCCCCCCCTCTCCTCACCTCACCGTGTTGGTTCAGTCCAGTCGCCCCCCCCCCCTCCTCCTCCTCCTCCTCCTCCTCCTCCTCCTCTTGTGTTGGTTCAGTCCAGTCCCCCCCCCCCTCTCCTCACCGTGTTGTTCAGTCCAGTCCCCCCCCTCTCCTCTCCTCAGTGTTGTTCAGTCCAGTCCCCCCCCTCTCCTCTCCTCAGTGTTGTTCAGTCCCCCCCCCCCCCCTCTCCTCACCGTGTTGTTCAGTCCAGTCCCCCCCCCTCTCCTCACCGTGTTGTTCAGT